>NW_023416401.1:56581174-56738674 GCF_014108235.1 Myotis myotis | reverse complement strand
AGTAGCCCCCTGCCCGGCCCCCTTCTCTGTGGGGTTTGAGGCTTTTGTATTCATTCCGAGTCACTTGCATTTGTCCTTCCATTCAATCAACACCCCTGGGCCTCTCCTGTGTGCTGGGTGTGAGTGTGAGTGTGTGTGTGTGTGTGTGTGTGTGTGTGTGTGTGTGTGTGACTCGGCCGCCTTCCTGCCTGTTGCTGCCCCGTCTCTAAGGCAATTCTGAAACCTGCCCTGGCTCTGCATGGCGTTCGCAGGGAGGCGGGTGTGAACCAGTGTGTGGCCAGCTGTCAGCGTGTCGGCTCTGCCACTGCGCTAACCCACTGCTCCCACTCGGGGCAGTTTCCTCTTGGTCAGCAGACACTGAACACTGTGTGTGTGTGTGTGTGTGTGTGTGTGTGTGTGTGTGTGTGTGTGTGACAAAACTCCTCTCACCCTTGAGCTCTCTGCTCACCTCCTCTCTACAGCTCCATCTTGATTTTTCCAGACATGCTGGTATCTATCTGTCTCGCTCCCCACTCCCTCCAATATCTCCCTTTCTCCTTCCCCGTCCATCTCTGAGGCTCTGTCCAGTGCTGCTTTCACTCTGGGGATGAGCACATGTGATCTGTCCGTCCATCCATCCATGCATCCATCCATGCATCTATCTGAGAGTTATTTCTGGACCCTTTCCTAACCCCTCTTGCCGGGCCCACTGTTGTCCTCCACTGTGCTGCTGGGCCATCTCAGCACTCACACTCATCCCGCCTCCCTCTCTCCCTCTCTCCTTTTCCCCCCTCCCTCGCCCCACCCTCTGTTGTGAGCTCCAGACCTGAGCAAGCAGCTGCTTCTGGGCCCCTCACCAACCCCCAACCTCTGCACCCCTCTAGGCCCACCCCAGACTCAGCCCTTTCTCTGCCCCTTCTTCCCCATGTGCCTGCTTCACCCGCCTCCAACAGGACACGTGCCCAGAAACCCCCAGAAGCTCATACCTCCAGATCGAGGCCAGCGTTGGAAATTTCCTTCCTGCCCTGTGGACCCCCCCCCCCCCAATTCAGGTCTCCCCCGGGGTCTCTCTCTTTGCCCATGTGAGGGTCTAGGCATTAGTCTTTCTCTCTTAGGTCAAATTACCTTTTTATTTCTTTTTTTGGCATATTTTGTCAGGGTTCATAGCTGGGCATTATGTGTGTGTGTGTGTGTGTGTGTGTGTGTGTGTGTCTTCCTTTCTCCCTGTCTGATGCATACATCTTTCCTTCCCTCTCTTATCCTCTTTCTCTCATTTTAAAAAAACAAAACTGTGGTATGCCCGGCCAGCGTGGCTCAGTGGATGCCTGGCGTGGCACAGTTCAATTCCTGGTCAGGGCACATGCCCGGGTTGGGGGCTCAATCCCCAGTGTGGATGTGCAGAAGGCAGCCAATCAATGATTCTCTCTCATCATTGATGTTTCTATCTCTCTCCCTCTCCCTTCCTCTCTGAAATCGATAATAAAAATATATTTAAAAAATTAAAAAATTGTGGTATAACTTACATATCATAGAATGTGCAACTCTACACCTGTGGAGCCACCTCCCCAAGCAAGAACCAGATCATCCGAGCAGCCCCAGCCTCCTCCTCCCTCACCAACCCCCCACCCCCCAAGGGAACCACTGTTCTGACTCGATTACTGTTTCCTTTCATTGTTTTAAATCCAAAACTCCACATGGTTTTCCCCTACTGTGTGTATGTGTGACTGTCTGTCTTGGAACTTTCTCAGTTGTTACTTCCCTTCTGGGAGTTTCTTGTCTTTGTCCCCTCATTCAATCAACAATTATTGAATACCTAAGATAGGCTGGCTGTGCGTCTCACCCCCGCCCCCCCCCCCCCCCCCCGCCTTCCTTCCCTCCCCAGCTGCTTCTCTCCCTCTCCTCCGCTCTGTCTCCAAGTCATTATTGAATTCTGTCTCGATTCTGTGCGTCACCGGAGGAGTGTATGTGTGTGTGTGTCCCTCTCGTCCACCACCTCCCCCTCACTCCCTGCTTCCCCCACTTCTGCCTCCCTCCCTCTCTCCCCCACTCCTGGGGGCTCCATCTAGATTGTTCCAGGTGAGCCCGGCTCTCCTCCCTCCCTCTCCCTCCCCTGCTTCCTTCCTGCTCTGTCTCAGAGGTGGTGAGAGCTGGCTCTCGCGGTGTGGGGTGTGCTGGCCTGTCCACTTCTGCTGCAGCTGTGGTCTCACCCATGCACCTCCTGGCCCTCTTACTGAACGCACTTTGTTCCACAGACAACCAGTTGCCATCAGGGTCTCTAGCTGGGACCTTGGAGCTGAGCCCCAGACCCACCCACCCACCCACCAAGGCCCATCTCTCCTGCTGCAGAACCACCTCCACGCCAGCCCCAGGGCTGCCTTCACCTCCAGACGTCCCGCCTCCCTCCCCACGCCCTGTCCCCTGCATTTGTTCCTGTCCTGCTGAACCAGCGTTGCCATGGCCCCTCCCACCTTTCTGCAAACCCTGGGGCCTGACTGCAGACAAGTGTGTTCCCTGAGCTTCCCTGATGCCACCTCCCGAGTCCTCCCTTCTCTCCCCACGGCCCTTCACGGTGTCTTTCCCTCGTCTCCCTTCCCACCAGCCTGGAGGCCTCACCTCTCCCTCTGTGTGGACATCCCCGTTCTGCAGACCTCCCTACTCACCCACCCCCTGGACATTGCACCCCTGCCTGCTTGGCAGCAGGACAGACCCCAGGCTCAGCCGCTCCCCGCTCCTTGCCCACATC
Organism: Myotis myotis; assembly: GCF_014108235.1. Classification (NCBI taxonomy): domain Eukaryota; kingdom Metazoa; phylum Chordata; class Mammalia; order Chiroptera; family Vespertilionidae; genus Myotis; species Myotis myotis. The sequence continues at coordinate 56,735,952 of NW_023416401.1, read as the reverse complement.
CTGTGCATCCCAGCGCCTTGCCTTGGTTTGGGCCTTGTCTCCCCACTCCCAGGGCCTGCGCCAGCCCCTCCCTGGCCTCCCTGGCCCTTGTCACCTGTTGCTGTGCTCCAGCCTGCACTTGACCCCCCAGAGTAACCCTCCTACATCAGGCAAGTTTGGTTGTGCATTCAGTCAATGAACAGTGACCAAGCAGCCCTGTGGGGCAGCCTTAGGACACCAACGGTTCTGTGGCCTGGCACCCTGGCGTGGAGGGGAGACCCCCAGCCAGGCGGGCTGGGTGTGCGCGCACTGCCTCATGACTTTCTCATTTTCCCGTTCTCCCTTCCACCCACCCCTCCACCCTCCGTCCACCTGCTCTGCTGGTCCCTCCACAGTCAGTGTGTTTCTGCCTGTCTCGGAGGGAGGGTTTGTGTGTCTGTCTCTATTGGGCAGTTTGCAGTTCATCTGTCTGTCCCTGTGCACCAGTGTGTGTATCCCTGGTCTTCGTGTGTGTGTGTGTGTGTGTGTGTGTGTGTGTGTGTGTGTGTGTGTGTCTGACAGTCTGTATGTCCCTACCTGGGTTTCTGGCTGTTTCTGTCCATGTGTCTTGCTGTGTGGCAGCCACCTGTCTGTATGTCTCGGAGTGTCTGTCTGTGTGCAGTGGTGAGTGTAGGCACGGATGTCTGTGCATTTTGGGGGTGTCCTGGCTGGGCCTCTCTGTGTTGTGAAGATCGCACTGTCTCTGGCTGTGTCTCCCTGCGTGGAGGGATCTGTCTGGGTGATTTTGTCCGAGTGTCCTCCTCTCTCTGGGGCTCTGGAGGTGACACCAGCGCTCTGTCTGTTTGGCCACAGATCACCTGCCCCCTTGCTACCCAGCTCACGTCTCTCCCTCCCCTCCTCTTCCGTCTCTGCATCCCCTTTCCTGGGGGCTTTGTTGGGCTCACATCAGCGTCACCATCTGCCTGGCGTCCTCTGCGACCAGGCAGCATGCGTCACACCTCGCCCTGACTGGGACCCTCTCCCTGCGTGGGCCGCGTGCGTCATCCGCAGTGTGGGGGTCTCGCCGCGCTGCTCCCCCTCTCCTGCCCCCTCCCTCTCTTCCTCTGAGCCTTTCTCGAGCTTTCTTCTCCTTCCTTCCTGCGTCAGGCCTGCGTCTGTGTGTGTCTGTCAGAGCTCCTCACTCTGGCCCCTCCCGTGGCCTTTCTGCTGCGGAGTTTGTTGGAGAAACTTTCAAGCTTTACTCAGTTTTCCATCAACAAGCCCTGAAGCGGGCAGGGCAGGGGGCTTGCCATGCCCCCTCGTTTCCTTCCATCCCCCCCCCCCCCCCCCCGTCCCCTTCCCCACTAGGGTCTGTCTCCCTCCAGGGTACCGAGGGAGAACCTGAGAACAGAGAAAGCCTCACCTCCACCGAAGGCCCTCACCTCCAGCCCCTCCCGCCCCCCCCCCCCCCCCCTGCCCTGCCCTCGCTCCCTCCGGGACATGCCACTCTCACCTCAGGGCCTTTGCACTGCTGTCCCTCTGCTTGGAGTGCTCTCTCTGGAGACCTGAGCGCTTGCCCAGTCCCTTCTGGTCTCTGCTCCCAAGTGTCCTCTTCGGAGAGACCATCTGAAACGGCATCCTCAGTCGCCCTCCCCCGCCCCCCCCCCCCCCCCATGTACTTGTCTGCCCCTCTCCCGGCCATCACCTTATAGTTGATTCATTGGTTTATTTTCAGTCTCTCATGCACCCTCTCTGCCACTGTGCTGCCAGCCTCGGGAGGGCAGGGAGAGTCTGTCTGTCAGTGCTGTGTGTCCAGCTTCTAGAACACGGCCGGCAGGTAGAAGGCCCCGTACCTGCTCACTGACTGAGTGAGCAAGCTCTTGCTCAGCCCTGCCCGGCCGGGATGCAGGGACGTGCCCCTTGTTGCCCACCTGCTCCCTAGTCTCCCTGCCCTACCCCACCTGCCCACCCCCTTGGTTAACTGGTCCCCCTCCACCTGCTCCTGGACCCCCTGCCTCTGGTCTTACCTATGGACCCATTCTCCACACAGCACCAGTGAGGGCTCTGCAAGGCAGCGCTGGTCATGCACTCCCGCCTCCGCGAAGTGTTCAAGCCCACCTTCCTCTGCCCTCCTTCCCTCTTCTTCCTAGCCTCCCCCCCCCCACCCCGCCCCATCCAGGCACGGGCCCCCTCCCTCATCACCTGCTTTCAAGCCTCTACATGGGCCAAACCTTTGCATGGGCTGGCCCCTCCACTTGGAAATCCCTTTCCTCACTTGCCTACTTGGTAAATTCTTACTTTTTAAAAAAATTAAAAACATTTTTTATTGAGGTGAAATTCATATGACATAATTTATGTAACTATAATCTTTGCTTTCGCTCTGCTCTGGCCCTGGGGTCCTTGTCATTGTCATTCTTCAAGCGTGTCACACACACAATGAGAGAGCAAGAGCCCCCAGCCCAGGCCTCTCTCTGCGGGTTCTTGCTTTTGTGTTCATTCTGAGTCACCAGCATTCATCCTTCTATTCAGTCAGCGCCCCTCTCCAGTCTCCTGCGCTGGTGTGTGTGTGTGTGTGTGTGTGTGTGTGTGTGTGTGTGTGTGACTCTCCTCTCCCTCCCTTCCTCTAGTCTAGCCCATTCCCTGTCTCTAAGGCGGAACTGAAATCTGCTCTGGCTCTGAGAGACGGAGAGGGGATGTGGGGGCGCCCCCTTTGCTCGCTGCTTCCTACTTCCCTTCTCTCCTGTCTCTGCCTCTGACTCTGGGTCTCTGCTCCTCTCTCCCCATCACTCTCTCTGTCTCCATCTCTCTGTTCCCGCCACTCTCTCCCTCTTTCTCTTTCTCTTGGCCTCTCCTTCTTTTCTGCTCGATTTTTCCAGATGTGCCATGCCGACACTGTGCCCCATGCCACGTATTTCCCTCCCTCTTTCCTCCTCGCTCAGGCTGTCTTCTCCCCCCTCCTCCCGGCCTCCAGTGTGTGTGTGTGTGTGCGTGTGTGTGTGTGTGTGTGTGTGTGTGTGTGTGTGTCTTTACTTCTCTGTGTGTCTCCACCTCTGGGTCTCTTTCTCTCCCCCTGCCTGCCCCTAACCTGCGGGGGCTCCCAGGAGCACTACCTGGGGGCCTTGTCTTCACATTTGTACCCCAGCTGTAGCCTCACCCCCTTCTGGGGGTGGTGCTGAGGGATCCTCACACCCCCATATCTGGCAGACTCCAGCAAGCTCCTCCTGAAGCCTGGTCCCCATACAATTCCCCTAGTTGCTCAGGTCATCAGCCCAGTCCCCACCCCCAAACCCCCAGGGAACTGCCAAGTAGATGCCTGGACTGTCCCCTCAGAGCTCTCAATCTCGCCACTACTCTCCCTCCCCAATGGCTTCCCCTGTGCTCTCCCTGCTGCTGCTCCCCATCACATATCAACTCACCCCAAACCCTAAACCTCATAACTTCGTATTGTGCAAAGAACACAGCCACCTTCCAGAGTCTTCCAGGCTCGCATACTCAGGCTCTGCCTGCCCCTGCCCCTCCTCTGCTTCTCTCTCTCTCTCTCTCTCTCCTCTCTCTCTCTCTCTCTCTGCTTCTCTGTCTCTCCCTGCTTCTCTGTCTCTCTCTCTGCTTCTCTGTCTCTCTGCTTCTCTGTCTCTCTGCTTCTCTGTCTCTCTGCTTCTCTGTCTCTGTCTCTCTGCTTCTCTGTCTCTCTCTCTGCTTCTCTGTCTCTCTCTGCTTCTCTGTCTCTCTGCTTCTCTGTCTCTCTCTGCTTCTCTGTCTCTCTCTGCTTCTCTGTCTCTCTCTGCTTCTCTGTCTCTCTCTCTGCTTCTCTGTCTCTCTCTGCTTCTCTGTCTCTCTCTCTGCTTCTCTGTCTCTCTGCTTCTCTGTCTCTCTCTGCTTCTCTGTCTCTCTCTGCTTCTCTGTCTCTCTCTCTGCTTCTCTGTCTCTCTGCTTCTCTGTCTCTCTCTGCTTCTCTGTCTCTCTCTCTGCTTCTCTCTCTCTGCTTCTCTGTCTCTCTGCTTCTCTGTCTCTCTTTGCTTCTCTGTCTCTCTATCTGCTTCTCTGTCTCTCTCTGCTTCTCTGTCTCTCTCTGCTTCTCTGTCTGTCTGTCTCTCTCTTCATATACTTCTGCTTCTCCAGGCCTTTGTCCTTGTGTGTGAGCTTTGCCCCTGCCAGGTGAGGAGGCCCACTTTCTTCCCTGCCCATCTGTTTGGCAAACTCTTCTTCCTCCCTCAGGGCCCTGCTTTGAGCTCTTGGGCTCAGGGACCCTCCTCTGAAGACCCCACCTCTGCCCAGGCCTCTGGGTTAGCCCCGATTGCTGCTCAAGATTGCCGTGGGCTCCAGTGGACCAGGCTGGAGCCCCAACCTAACCCTAGGGGCCTATACACAGTAGATGATCAAGAAAAGCACCCCCAGACTCCTTCCGGAGTTTGTCCTCCCTGCGTGAGTGGGGTGTGTTTGGAGGTCTGGGGCTCTGTGCCTCAATCAGCCCACTTCTCTTGCCTCTCCCCGCAGACCCAGGGTCCAAGGCGCGCGCGTGTGTGTGTGTGTGTGTGTGTGTGTGTGAGTGTGTGCACGTGCGTGTGCATGCATGTGTGCAAATGTGTCTGATCACCTCCCCTTGCTTGCTTTCTGTGGCTTCATCTCCATTTACTCTCTCCTTTTTTTCTGTTCACTCTCTGTGCTATCTTTCCTTGTCTTTTTCTTCCAGGGCACATGTTCTTTTCCTGATCCCAAAAGAAATGCATCCATCTTTATGATAGAGCATTTAGAAAACACAGAGAAGCAGGGAGAGGACAATAGATGTCCCTGTTGGTCCTGTTTCCCAAGAGGAGGCAGTGGACCAAGCTGGATTGTAAAGTGTGTGTGTGTGTGTGTGTGTGTGTGTGTCCCTCCCAGACTCTCTCTTCTTTGTCTCGCACTCTGTTCCTCTCCGTCCCTGTCCCTGGTCTGTCTCTGAGTGCTCTGCTCCGTCTGCCTGGGTTCTGCCCTCACCCGGGGGCTCCCACCCACATTCACTTTCATTCATTCATAAAGCCCCTTCTGAGGGCAAGGGGCCAGGAATGTGTGTCTGTGGGACAGCGTGTCCCGTCTTGTGGCTCAGGTCTCACTGAATTCCCCCGATCTGTGAGCTCCTGGGGTGCATGTCGGGGGGGCGGTGTCTGTGTGTCTGGCTCCCTGGACACTTGCCTGTCTGCTTGCCACCTCCCTCTCTGCAGTCGTTTTGAATTGCCATCTTGCTCTTTGCCCATCGCTGTGCGTGTATGTGTGCGTGCGTGCGCGCGCGCGTGTGTGTGTGTGTGTGTGTGTTCACTAGATTCCCTTTTTGGTTTCTTCACAGCTTGCTCTCCCTCTGTCTCCATGGGTCACTCCCATTCATAGTTTTTTGTTCATTCAAAAAAGAGAACATCGCATTTTCTAAATTGTCTGCCAGCCACACAAATTGCATTATTACCTTTTAATAAGAAACTCCCATTAAAGTGCTAGGTCGGTGCGAGTGTGTCGTCCCCCCACCTCCGGACTTCCCGTCTGCCTCTTCTTTCTTCTCTTCTCTTTCCACCCGCTTCCCTCCTTGGAGATTTCTGGAATTTCACTCTGGCTGCTCATGCTTTCAACCTAAAGACCGGGATTGTGTGTGTGTGTGTGTGTGTGTGTGTGTGTGTGTGTGTGTGTGTGTGGAGTAAGTGTAAGTGTAAGAGTGTGTGAGGGTGTGTGAGCGTGTGCGTGCGCGTGTGTGCTAGTTGTGTGTAGGTGTGTGTGTGGGCGTGTGTGTGAGTGTGCGAGTGCGGAGTGTGCATACGTGCGCCCCCCACCCCCGCCTCTCGCTGCTTCTCCGCGGCTTTGGCTGGCTTTGTTCCCCTTCTGTGGATGTTTTCTTTCTGTTAGAAATGACATTTATTGTTTTCCTTTCGTTTCAGAAGTAATACATGTTCACTGCAGAGAAGGTGGAACATACCAGGAAGAATGTGCAGAAGAGTATAAAATGGAAATCCTCTCTAATCCCACCTCCCAGACAGAGCAGCTTCTGGTAACATTTGGAGGGGGGTGGTGTCTTTGCAGAATCCTTTCCTTGTATCTGTGCACTTTTTCTCTTGAAGATTTAATTCCACTCTATTCTCACGTCTTCCTTCCTTCAAAAGCATTTGAGGGCCCCCACTTGGGACTTTGTCAGCCCGTCTGAATGTCTTGGTCTGGGAGGTCGGTCTGTCTGTCCGACAGTCTCCTACCTCTCTCCCTTCCTCCCTATTTTTTCTCTAGGGCTTTATCAGATATGTGTGTGTGTGTGTGTGTGTGTGTGTGTGAGAGAGAGAGGAAGCTAGACAGAGAAAATGAGCAGAAAGAAAAAGGCGAGGAAAGAGAGACAGACACCAAAAAGACCCGAATCCCCTCCCTCCCTTCCCTCCCTCTCTTGCCACCTCCCTCGGGACTCAGGGGACCGAAGGTCTTGGGTACCTGCTTGTGTCTCTCCATCCCTTCTCCTGCCCCTGTCCCTTTGTGCTCAGGTTCCTTAAGAATGAAGAACCTGGGGCGTGTTGGGGCTGGGGTGGAGAGCACAGCTCCCACCACCAGCGGAAGCAGGACACTGGGCAGTGTTTCTGGTGCAGCTGGGAGATGGGGGAGACAGGGACCAGGGCCTGGGCATGGAAGGGGCTCCCTCCTGTTTCAGCCTTGCAGGGGCTGGGGGCTGGGGAGTAGGACGTGGCTTGTAGGCGGCAGGAGTGGCCAGTCCGACTCTCGCAGCCTCTCCTCATGGCCCAGGACAGAGAGCTCAGCTGTCTTCACCCGGCCCCTCTGTGTCTTACTGTCTCTCTCCCTGATGCGTCTGGGGCTGGGGCTCTCCTCTCTATCTTACTCTGCCTCTGCCTCATACCATTCGCACTAGATAAGCTTCTGGACTTTGGTCCTGACACTGCTCACATCCTACTAGCAGGCAAGTGATGGAGCCTAAGTGTCCTCAGCTGCAACATGGGGATAAGAAGAGTTTTGAGGCTCAAATGTGATGGTTCATGTAAAGAATGCTTAGCACAGGGCAGGCAGAGAGGCTGGTTACCTTGGAGCCACCTCCCTTTCTTCTCCGGGCAGCTAATCACACCACACTTAACTCTGTAGGCTCCTTTCATCTGCCCCTCCCTCCCTCCTTCTCTCCCTCCCTCCCTCCCTCCCTTCCCCCCTCCCTCCCACCCTCCCTCCCTCCCTCCCTCCCTCTTCTCTTCCCTTCTATACACACCTCCTTTCCTGGCTCCAGGCTCGGTGCTGGGCCCAGGTGTATACATCCCTTTGTGTACAGCACGAAAGTTTCGCCAAGTCCCAGGAAGTTCTGCCCCAGCTCCCTCCCCCATCCCTGCTCCACAGGCTCCACAGCTTCCCCCTGAGCAGCCATCATTGGAGGAGTGACATGAGGGCCAGCCTGCCTGCTGCTCAGCTCTCTGGAGCTTTGGCCTCACCCACCTGGCACAGGGCCGGCACAAATGAGGCACTTGAGAGGGGAGGGGATGCTGGAGATGGTCTGGAACAGCAAATGACCTCTTTCTGCACCTGGAGAACTTGTATGCATTCTTCAAGGCCCAGCTCAAACGACCCTTCCTTGCTGATGCCTTTCCTGGCTCCCTATTAGTAAGTGGCTCCCTCCCTGGGCCGTCTCATAGTGGGACCCTTAAAACAAATCTCGGGTCACATCATTGTGTGTGTGTTTTTTAATATCTGCCTTTCTAACGGCTGCAGGTGTCCAAGGGCAGACCGAGACAAAATAAAACAACGGCTAATTCTTAACTAGCGTTTACCACATGCCAGAAACTATCCTAAAGGTTTTATGTCTTTTTCATTTAATCTGTACAATATAATTATAGATACTATTATTCCCATTTTACAGATGAGGAAATCAAGGCTCAGAGAGGTTAAGTGGCTTGTCCCAGGTCACACAGCCAGTAGTGGAGGTGGGATTTGAACCAGCCTGCCTGGCTCCAGAGTCACCCTGTAAGTGATTTAAGGGGACATGTGTTAAGCATTTTTATGGTAAAGTGTAAAGGACCCTGAGTCTTTCCCTTTTCTGTATCTTCTGTTCCACCTGAGCATCTCCCTGGACTGAAGCCCTCAGTCCCTCCCTGCAGTCTGCAAGGGTAAGACACTTGCCACAGATACCTCAAACCCACCACCTTGCCTCTGCAGCCCCCAAACATGTTTTCCTCCTGTTTTCATTAGCACCCACGGAGAGCTGCAGCTTGGAGCCTACACACATCTGTCCGGCTTCCTGTTGACTTTCCCTCCAGGGCCCCTCAGTAGCCTCTCAGTAGCCCCTGCTCCCTCCCTCTCCCCCACCTCTGCGCTCACCCCTCCACTTCTTGCTCAAACAACTGTCACCTTTCCAAGTCCCCTCGCCTGTAAACGAAGCCACTGACAGCATGTTCCTCATGGGGTGCTACGAGGATTAGATGAATGTTGAAAAGCTGTACAGCAGGGTCAGGCTCATGATCTGTAGCTGTTATTAAAGATTAAATGGGTAGCTGTGATTAAAGATTTTCTGACTGAATGAATGAATGACCCAGTGGGTACGCCATTCTTTCTCATCCTCTCAGTACTCGCTTGTCGCCCTCCCACCTCCCTGTCTCTACAGCAGTACTTTTTAGCATTTTGGAAGTACATTTTAACACTTTGAAAAAATATTTGGGTCCTTCCAGCCAGCAAGCAAATCTCTCCCATCCCAGGAAAAGATCCCTCCCTTGACCCCTACTCTCCCCCAACTACAGCCCCATCTCTCTCGACCCTTCTCAGAAAAGCTTGGGGCTAGAGTTGCCCCACACTAGCCCCTCCCTCCATCCACTGCAATTGGCTCCCCAGGGTCATCAGTGAGGCCTCCAAGCAGCCAGAGTTAAGGGACGTTTATATTTTAGTCATTGTCCTGCTTGAACTCCCAGCAGCATTTCAATACTGTTCGCAGCCTCCACTGCACCCTCTTGCTGTCCTCCCACTACTGGTCACTGGAGAAAAGTTGGAGAACCCCATGTAGCTGTTGACATGTTGGTGAGCCCATGGCCTAGTCTTTGGATGTCTATCTGTCTGTCTCTGTCTCTCTCTCCCTGTGTCTCTCTCTCCTTACTTCCTTGGGAATCTTGATTCATTCAGTGCTATGACTTGAAAACCCAGCAAGCCTTATTCTGGTCACTTCCAGCCAGGGCCTGAACTCCAGACCCCTATGTCCACCTGCCCCATGGACACCTCCATGTGGAAGTCTAAGGTAACTCAAATGTGCTCCAAATGAGCCCTTGACTTCCACCCACTAAGCCTGGCCCTTGCCTTGCCTTCTTCACCTCAGTAACTGGCATAACTACCACCCAAACATAAAACAAGGGCCTCACTCCTGACATGCTGCCTGCCCTCATTCCCAGGACTGGGTCCCAGCCCACCTCATTTCTCCCTTCACCTGGTCTCTGCCCACTGTTTTCAGTAACAACTCAAATACTGATGACTTCAGTTTTCTCTTCTGCCTAATCATGATTTTGATCCTCAGATCTGTATGATCAGTCATTTCCTAGTTGCTTCTACCTGGACTGCCCCGCAGGCACCTGCCACTCCATGGGTCCCAAAGTGGCCTCAGCATCTTTCCTGACATGTGCTCCTTCTGCTAGGTCCAGAGTTGGTAAATAAGACCACCATGTGCCCTACCATGGAGGGTGGTACCCCCATAGCACTCTTGACTCAGCTTTGCTCAATCCACCAATACTTCTTATTGGGGTGGTCATTTGCCAATCTTTCCTTGTATCCTCTCAATCACTGAGTATTTCCTGGTCTGTCTTACTCTATTCCTAGTCCTGTAGCCATCTTCGATGACATCACCACCCACGTGGATGGTACAGCCAACACTGTAGTTTTGACCTCCCAAGTGCTGAAAATCTTGTCTTCCAACTGACCTCAACCATGATCACATCTTTGACCTTGCCACACAATAAGAGGTCCAACTCTGGAATGCCGATGTCGAGCCATCCTACTCCCATCCACCATCTGCTGCCATCCCATCTCATTTACTCAAGCATGTCGATGATCTCAACAAGACCTTAGAAGTCAGCCCCCAACAATTCTCTCTTTACACCTCTAACTAGCCTTTCACCATCACCTCCTTGCTACTGACACTGCTCTTGTGTAGATCACCAGTGGCCTCCATCTTGTCAGGCCCAATGGTCAATGCTCAATCCCTATCCCCTTGACCCATCAGCAATGTCACATGTGGTTGGGCACTTCCTAAATTTCAGAGCATTCACTTTGCTTGGCTTTCATGATATGACACTCTTCTGATTTTCCTTATTATTCTCTTGCTGGATCCTCCCACTTCTCCCAACCTCTAAATGATCCCCTTCTCTTCATTTACACACTCTCCTTAGGCGATCTCATCCAGTTCAGTTGTTTGACCTACTCTATTGGCTGATGTCTCCCAGACTCTACCTCTCCCTGGAGTCCATTCCACTGTTCATTCAACATCTCTACTTGAATGCTTGACAGGAATCTCAAACTCAACTATGTCCAAAGCTGAAAGCATTCCATCTCCCCTCTCCTCTTCCCTATATCAGTAAATGACGCCACTCTAAAACCCTAGAAGTCATCTTGGAGTCTCTTTTTGCCTTATTATTCATGCATAACCATACTTAATCCGCTGGTAAGTCACACTGACTGAACTCCCAAAGAATTCCACATCCATTCTGTTTTCTTCACCCCAGCTGCTCCAACCCTCACTCAAACCCCTGACATTTCTCTGGGACAATAACCCAGCCTCCTCCCTGATCTCCCTGCTTCTACTCCTGTGTCCAATTCATTCTCCACCCAGAACCAGAGGGATCCTGCAAATTAGATCAGGCCACCACCTGCTTAAAACCCTCCAGTGTTTTCCCACTGCGTTGAGCATAAAACCCAAGTTTTGTACCATCTCCTACAAAGTCTGTCATGTTCTCATGTCTCCAGTCACAAATGCATTCTCCCCCTGTCACTCAGCTCCAGCCCCACTGGCCTCCTTGCTATCCCTTAAATATACTGAGCTCATTCCTAAGAGCCTTCGCCCTTGCCAGTTCTTTCCGCCTGAAAGACTCCTCGCCCAGAAATTCACAGGGCTGCCTCTTTCTTTCCTGTCACTCAATTCTCAGCTCAGATGCCACCTCCTCTGGGAGGCCTTTCCTGATCATCCCTTCTGAAATATTGCCTCCCTGCACCTCAGGCTCTGTCTCAATGCCCTGCTTTAACCTCCTCTTAGTTCTTATCAATATCAACTTATCTCCTTAACTTACTTGACCTTTTTTCCATACTGGAAGGTCAGTTCTGGGAGAGCAGGGGTGGAGTCTGTTCTGCTCCCTGCTGTAATTTGCTCATTCACCAGTATCTGGAATATAATGGTGCTCTATAAAACTCATGGATTGCATGCATGAACCCAATTGGTGACCAAGTCTGTTCCCTCACAGCTCTCACCCCTGTGCCCTTCACTATAGCTCTCTGCTTCCCTGCCCTGCTCTACTGTGCTCTCTTCTTCATTCTCTCCTAGCTTCTGAGTTCTCCCCTTGAGCCCTCACAGAGTTGATCCTCCCTTTTTGAGTGGACCGTCTTGTATATGCATGTGTTTGTGTGTGTGGATTGACACCATGCTGGGAGTGCACATCTGTGTCTGTCCGTTTCACAGTGGGTCATGTTTCTGTCTCCCCCTTTTTGGGTTTTGATTGAAATTGGGTTTGCTTCATTCATTCACTCCTTTGTTAATTTATTACTTTATTCAGTTATTCCATTTTTAAATACCTTGTAGTAGATGCTATACTAGACAGTGTAGATGTGTGATGGGTGTGTGGATGTATGTGAATCACTTACATTCTGGGCCCTTTACCAGGTTTTGTTCTCATCTCTGGATTACTCTTTCATCCATCATCCATCCATCCATCCATCCATCCATCCATTAACTAACAAGTTCCAGATTCCGTGCCAATCAGAGAAGGTGTTAGTGTCTGTGTCCAGTATGCCTGTATCTGTCTCTGCTGTCTGTCTGAGGGTCCCCTTCCCCCTCCCTCTCTGCCTCTGTTTTTATCTCATTCCAAAGCCACATTCCTTTTTTCTCTATAAAGCAGTCTTGTTGAATTTTTGCTCTGAGTCTTTGAGCCATTCATGGTGTGTGTGTGTGTGTGTGTGTGTGTGTGTGTGTGTGTGTGTGTGTGAGAGAGAGAGAGAGAGAGAGAGAGAGAGAGAGAGAGAGAGAATCTGTCAGTCTCTTGAGTTTTCCCCTCTGAGACTTGGGCTGGGGCAGTTCCCAGACTCTGGGTCACTGTCATTCATACTTTGTCCATCTATTTGTTGATTCATCCACAAGAGGTTTATTAAACACCTGTTTCATGAATGTGTGTCCTGTGCACGACTGTCTTCTGACTACTATCTCCTCCCCTCTCCCTCTACCTGCCTTCATACCTGGGCCCCAGTGCGTGCGTGTATCAGGCCCCATCCTCCTTCTCTATACAAGCTCATCCTGTCCTCCGTGATGACAGCCCTACAGGCCAGACTCCCTTTTTTTTCACAAGTTGAAAATTCAAAGCCAATCCCCAGCTGGCTTTGGTACTTCAAACCCAGCATATGACAAGCTCACCGCACCATTTCCGCACCTCTAATGGGTTTCTCTCCCTGTTCTCATTAGCGCTGAGTGTCACTGCCTGCCTGGGTCCGCAGCCAGGAGCCCCGAGTCATCTCTATCTTCACTCTCCTGCCACCCACAGCCCATCTGTTCTCCTTCCTGTAGAATCTTCCTCTCAAACCCGCTCACCCTCCACTTTCTTATCAGCCCCTGACTCAGCCTGGGCCCGAGCCTGGAAAATTGGAGCCTGGACCATTGCATCCATTGTCCATCCAACCATTTATCCATCCATCCAACCATCCGTCCGTCCGTCCGTCCATCTGTCCGTCCACCCAACAGACTTGCTCTGAGCACCCAGTGTCCCCAAACCCAGCCCACATCCTGCAGGAGCTCAGAGACCAGGAGGAGACAGAGCAGTCATCACTGCCCCACCTGATGCACAATAGGGGCTTCCCAAGACTTTATGTCACTGTGGCCACTAGCTGTGTGTTTGGGGGGTGACATCTGTCTCATTTTCCTTGGCTTCTTCTTCGGACCTTCTTCCTTCCAACCCTCCAAAATTGGCTCCCCCAGGGCTGCAATCTGCTCCTGTCCTTCCCTGACTCCCCTGAACCATGCTGTCCCAGCTCAGGGCTTCAGAGATGCCCCATCCATGTAGATGCTCCCTCATGTGTATCCTTCCTCAGGGCCACACGATGCCCCAGCAAGACCACAGACTTACCAAGGCAGGATAAAGCTCCTCGCTGTCCCTACCTCTGCCTGTTTCTACTTTCCAGTTCTAAGACCAGAGATCTAGCCATCACCTTCTCTTCTTCCTTGCCCTCTATCTCCAATTTAATTCCTTCCTTGTTTCTTTTTGCCAGTTCTTCCTCCAACCTGTCTCTTTAGTCTTCCCCCATGGTCCTCCCGCTCCTCATGGCCAACACGGTTCCCCTGCCAATAGCCATCCTCTCCCTTCTGTCCAGGCTCCTCTCAGGTGGGGAACGTGCTTCCTTCTCTCTAACTTGTAGAGAAACACTCCGTCTTGCCCTTTCTTACCCCAGTCCCTTCTCTCCTCCCATCTTCAGAAGACTTGGGGAGATTAGCCCTCAGCTTTAGCACTGCCACCCCACTTCCTCTGTGCCCACCATGAGGCTTGGGCAAAGCTCTCTACTGTCCTCCTATTTGCCAGATCTGAGGTCTCTTTTTTTCTTTTCACATCCATCTGCCTGATGTCTCACGGGCTCCACCTCACTGTCAGCAAAGCTATAATGGCCTCTTTTCTTTCTCCTTCCAAACCCATTTTTCGATGAAGCTCATGATGGGCTCTCTCTCTCCATATTACATCATATCCCCTCACATCCTAGAACAGCGGTTGCCAACTGGTGGCCTGCGGACCACTGGTGGTCCGTGAGGTCCGAAAGGTTGGCAACCACTGTCCTGGAAGCTCATGCCTGGGTGGGTGCCCTTCTCCCCACCAGATGGAACCAGACTGATTTCTTCTCTGGGTGTCAGCATGGGGGGCGGGGAGGGTGGCGTGGGGGGAGACTAGGGAATATTTGCAACTGAGGCAGGAGGAGGGATGGACAGACAGATGGAATGTCTGTGGGTTTCCTCTTCTTCCTTGTTCTTTATCAGTAGTCCTTTTCTCCTTTTTCTGCCACCCCTCTCAATTTTTTAAAATAAAAATTACTTTTCAGTCTCACCAGTGATAAGCAAATACTCTGGTTTGAAGTGTTTTCTTGAAAGATTAAAACATCACATATGAAACTAAAGTCTCTTCACTGTCCCCACTCATCCTACATTTGATTCCCAATCTCTTTCCCAAGAAGGACCTATGGTTAGCAAATCAGTGGGAAGAAAGTCATCAAACATGCACACACGCGCACACGCACTCGCACGCACACGCACGCGCACATGCACATGCACTCGCACTCCTAAATAACAGCTGAAATCATACTCAGGAGTGAAAGACTGCTTTCCCCCTAAGATGGGGAGCAAGGCAAAGGCGTTTGCTTTTATCACTTCTATTCAGCATCATATTGGAAAATCTAGCCAGTGCAATAATATCGCAAGAAGAAGAAATAAAAGAACACACAGACTGGGAAGGAAGAAACAGCACTGTCTCAATAGAGAAATTATTATCTGCATAGAAACGTCTGTAGAATCTACATCAAAAGCTCCTAGAACTATTTAAGAAGTTTAGCAATGTCACGAGATTCAAAGTCAATGGACAAAAACCCGTGGCCGATTGGAAACGGAGGCATCTATATTCCTCCAGAAAATGCCAGGTACGGTTTGGTAAACAGTATTCAGAATACAGCGTTGTTCTTGTTTTTAAAGGAAATTGCCTCACGCTGTGTATATTGTTCTCCGGTGGGCTCTTACGCTCAACGGCTCCCTGAGGGCCCTTTCCCTAGGAGAAGGTAGATTGCAGTCGATTCTTTTCCTCTGCTGCGCGGAGGGCTGTGCTGAGTGAATGTAGCCCCTCCCCCAAGCATGGGCATTTGGGTTGTTTCTACGTTTTCACCAGCAAGGTAAGGCTGTGCTCACCCCGTGGTGTCTTCTAATGGCTCCCTCTTCTCTAGGGGCACCCAGACCTGGTCTGCACATTTGTCTGTCTCCTGGGGGCCTTTGAGAACTCTTATCTCCTCCCTGCCTCATTCCCTCACTGTTCCTCCCTCGTCATTTCCCAGTCCTTTTTGGCCTTGGCCCTAGCTCTGTTCCCTGCTCTGCATGTTTATTAGTAAAGATTCCATCAGGAAATTGATGTCACAATCAAACTTGTATTATTTGAGGAGCTTTCCTCTCTCTGGGGCCTGTCTTGGGTTTTGTTCTCATCTTTCCCTCCATCTACCTGCTCCCCAGCAGGGCTCGGGCTCTGCGTAGAGTGTGTGTATGCCTCTCTCTCTCCGCCTGCCTGCTTGTCCCTGAAGCCCCCACCTTTCGTGCTTCTTTATTACTTTCTAACTTTTTAATTTACACATCATCTCGCTCCTCTTGCTTCTGTCTTGATCTCTCTCCCTCGGCAAGCTCTTTCCCACTCTCCTGAGAAGCGTTATTCATTATTGCTCTGAGTTTGTGCGTCATTCCTGCTCTGTGTGTGTGTGTGTGTGTGTGTGTGTGTGTGTGTGTGTATCTGTGTGCACACAGCTCGCCTCTTTAGCTCTCTGTCTCTTCTTCTCAAGCTTGTAAAGTTCTTTCACTTTTTCCTGGTCTGTGCCCTGTGCAAGTGTACACATGTTTGGGTCCCGTTTCTTTCTCTGAGGCAGGGTCACAATTGGGGAGCCACCCTCTCTGTCATATTCCAGTTACTCTTTTTTTTTAAAAATTTTTTTTTTAAATTGAGAGAGAGAGAGAGAGAGAGAGAGAGAGGTATTTGTCTCCGAAACCTTGGTGTATCAGGACCATGCTCTAACCCACTGAGCTACCTGTCCCGGGCTCTAGTGACCTTCTACCATCTTCCTGCCCATCTGTCCAAAACACATGTCTTGACTGTTTTTCTTCCCTGACCCTTCACATACCCTCACATCGTGGGGCCCCCAGGTTTCTGATGTGGGTCTTTCCTGCTCCTATTTTTCGCCAGCTCCCTGGACAGTCCTTCTTTGCAATGACACCCCAGGGTCTTCCTGCTTCCAGGCCCCACTCATTCTCTCCCCCTCCTGCCACTGACTCAGCTCGCACAGCCTGGGCCCCTGCACTCAAACCCGTGCATCATCTCCACAGCGCCAGGCACATTCCACTTCGTATCAGTGCTCAGCATCACCACCACCTGCGGCTTCGCAGCCAGGAGCCCGAGTCATCTCCTGCCGCCCCCGCCTGTCCCCTGTTCCTGTGAAGCCTCCCTCTGAGGGGCTGCTCAGTAGTCCCCTCCCCACCCAATCCCATCAGCCCTGTCACAGCTCAGTCACCAGCTTCTTGATGCCTGGACCATCTGTCGAGCCAACAAACTTGCACTGAGAACCTATTGGGTCTCTGCTGAGGACACAGGCCCCAAAGCCTTGTTGCTCCCCATGGCTGCACCCTGCTCATCCGCCTCCCTCCCTCCCAGCTTTCCTGTCCTCGTCCTCCACTCCTGGGGGTTCAAGGGCTCCCTCTGCAAGATGCTACCTCACTTCAGAGTCCCCGCCACACGCCCTTAGGCTCAGGCCCCAGCCCTACAGATCCACTGTTCCCTCCTTGGCTATCTTTAGTGGCCCCACCTGCCGGGAGCCGGTCCATGCTTGCTGTTTCAAGGGACCTGGCATATATGGCATACTGTTCTTAATATGTTTGCTCACCTTCTTGGCACTATGTGTTTTAACCAAGGTCTCTGAGAAAGGTTGTTTCCCCAGGTAGGGATTTTCCCCTGAAGTTAGGGAGGGAATAAAACCTCTTAACTAGTGCCAGGTGGGTAATTAATCACTTTAACTATGAACAATCATGCTTAAGCTACATAATCTTTACTCCCTGGAATGGAGATAAGAAACGCCCTAACCTTTGTAATAGAGATTGATAGGATTGAATCAACTGGTATAAATACAGATGTAATAAGACAGCAAGACAGAACTTAGAATACAGAACCAGGAGAGACGGAACCTAGGCACAGAACCTACACAGAACGTTCTCTAGAGACAGAAGAACTTCGCTGGAGAGAACATGGCAAAAGTTCCTGGACAGAAACTGGCCTCAGAACCTAGAGACAGAACCTAGCGAGAGAACATGGCAAAAGATCCTGGACTGAACCTGACTACAGAAATTGGCAAGAGAACCTGACTAGAACCTGGTAACTGAACCTAGCTGGAGAACATGGACACAGAACCTGGCTGGAGATCCAAAGCAGAACTTCGCTGGAGATTCAGACCAGAACTTGGCTGGAGATCCTGGCTGAAGATCCTGGCTAGGCTGCTGATCAACTGAACACTGTCTCCGCATCATTCCTTCTTCGCCGACTCCGTCCACACCTTTGGGGACCCCTGGACCCGCTGGGGTTGAACCCTGGCACCCACCAGCATCGCAGACTCATCAAGCCAGGACCAAACTCTTCATCCTCCAACCAGAGCCCTTCCCCATTTCCAGAGCCAAAAATCTGGCCCCTGCTCCTTGCCCCCACCTCCTCTGCCCCGAGTTCTTCACAATCCCTTCCCCAGAGTCTTTCTCCCAACGCCTCTCCCTCTCCCCCATCCTCATGGCAAATGTCGTTGCCCTGACAACGGCTGTCCTCTCCACTTCTCCTGGGTCCTCTCAGCAGGTGGGTTCGATGGCCTCCCTCCCACCTGAGAAGAGATGTACCTGCCTTCTCTCTACTTCTGTCCACAGACAAGCGGAGGGAATCCTAGGCACTGGTCACTTCTCTCCGTCCCCCTCCAGCACTTCCTCCGAAGTTGAGGACCCCTGTCCGAAGCCCCTTTAGCACTTGGGATGCCCCTGTCACCTGCCCATTGACAAACCTGGCCAGTCCATTTCACACCTCATACCCTGTGTACCCCCCTTGGGGGCCCTGATGTTGGGGGCTAGTGCTGTAGACACAGAGGGCTCTTGGTTTCTGCCCCACCTCCTTGGTTTCTGCCCCCTCCATTTCCTTGGAGGGTTTTTGTCCACCCGTCTCCGTGGGTCTCGGTGCTCCCTCCTCCGGGCCCTGTTCTGGCTCCTGCCTCTCCCCACTCTCCTTCGGAGGCTCCCTCACCCCACTGAGCTCCCGGCCTGGCTCAGGCCATTCTGCTGAGCCTGTACCCCAAGAGCACTGGCATGAGGAAGACTCCCCTTCTCTGAACGCCCACCATGTGCAGAGAAAAAAGCCTGGGTACTCCATCTTTCCCAGACAAGCTCCTGCTCCAGCCTCCCTACGGTGCTGCTGGACCCAGGGAGTGCCAAGCACTGGCGGGCGTCTTTCTCTCCCCAGGCCCAGCCTGCCTCTTTCAGGGTCTGCATGGAGGGAGGCTGGGCAGTGTCTGAGGCTCTCCTCCCCTCCTCTCCTCTCTTGTTCTTTCTCCCCTTCTTGCTTCATCTGTTTTTTTGAAAATGATTTTTAATTCCACAAGTGATATAAGGACCTATTGTATTTGTTTAAAAATCACTAAGGCCTGCCTTGGCTGGTTTGGCTCAGTGGATAGAGTGTTGGCCTGTGGACTGAAGGGTCCCAGGTTCGATTCCGGTCAAGGGCATGTACCTTGGTTGCGGGCATATCCCCAGTGCAGAGTGTGCAGAAGGCAGCTGATCCATGTTTCTCTCTCATCGATGTTTCTCTCTATCCCTCTCCCTTCCTCCCTGTAAAAAAATCAATAAAATATATTAAAACAAACAAAAACACACACTAAGGCCTTACACATACAGCGTAGGTCTCCTCAAATGAAGGGAGTTTGAGGAGTGTCTGCAAAGGTATGGGAGTGAGGAGGGTGCAGGAAGCCACGAGGGCTGGTGCAGGAACCCCGGGGTAGTGTCAGTGAATTGCTGTCACCACTGGGAGAAGTTTCCAGAACTGTGTAAAGGGACACAGCAGCCTGAGCTCTAGGAGAGTGAATAAGCTGATTTCTCTCTTCCCCCACACAGGGTCCCCTCTGGCCAAGCGGGGTGGTAGTGGTGGGGCTTAGCCCCATGGGGGCCTACAGCAGGGAAGAGGAGGAGGGTGGAGATGGAGCTGCAGGGCCACAGGAGTTGTCAGGACCCTGTGTCACTTGGGGCCTTCCTCTCTCTGGGCCTTCCTCAGGTTGTGTTCTCAGTCCCTTCATCTGTCTACCTACAAACACTGGTGAGCATCTCTCAACACTGGGCCTGGCTGGCCATGTTTGTGCTTACCTGTGCGTGCATCGCACCCCACCTCCTGCCTCCATAAGGGTTCTCCTCCCCTTCTTCAACTTTTAAAACTTTTCTCTAAGGTACCCCCTACCCTTACTGCCTCTGCTTTCATCTCAGCCACACTTCTTCCCGCTTTCCAGAGGGGCCTCATTGAACGTTGCTCTGTCTGTGCGTCATCCCTGCTGTGTGTGTGTGTGTGTGTGTGTGTGTGTGTGTGTGTGTGTGCGCGCAACTGCTGCCTTTGCCCTCAGCTTTCTCTCTTGTTTCTGAGGCTTGTGGAGTTCTTCTTACTCTGCATCTCACCATGTATGTATGTGTGTTTGGGATCACAGTTAGCTCTCACATTTTCTGTCCTGCTTCACCTGTCTTCCTATCTGTCTGTCTGGCTGTCCATCATCCTTCCACCCACCCATCCACCCACCATACATACAGGGAGAGGGTAGATAACTCTGGGTCAGGGTCTGTCTGTCCTTCCTGCCTCACTTCATGTTCTTCCCTATGGTTCCACTTCTGCCCACCTTCACACATGGAGTGCTGGGGCTCAGGCCCCCTCCTGTGTCCCACGCTCTCTACTCTGCAGTGTTCTCTGGACCATCTTGCCCATGCGCCCCATGTGCACGTCCCTCATTATGTTCTGGAGCCAACACCCTCCTCAGACGCCTTTAGTCCAGAGCATCAGAGCACCACCACGTCATCTCTGCACCCAGACGGCCATCTCTTTCTGGTCTTACTCGTGCTGAATGTCACTTCCCTGCTTGGAGCCCAGGGTCATTGCTAACTCTCTTCTCCACCACCCATGACCCATGTGTCCCTGCTTCCTGCGAAGTGACCCTCAAGAGACTGATCAAAACCCTTGCCTAATTCCTCAGTCCTGCCTCAGCAAGGATTCAGGATCTTGAACCTGGATAACATCCATCCATCCATCCGGTAGATAGTCAATAAATGCAAGTGGAACACAGAGGAGTAGTGGTGTGTGTTCTGCTGAGGGGAAAAGAACCCAACTCCCCATGCTAGATGCTGAAGAAACTCAAGAGGCCAGGGTAAGACAGACTAGTTATTACATTATGAGAAGATGAGGGGGTGATAAAGCCTCCCTAAGTTGTGGTCTCTGAGCATCACATTCAGTGTGTGTGTGTGTGTGTGTGTGTGTGTGTGTGTGTGTGTGTGTGTGTGTGATCTTTCTGTGTCACCCACTTCTTCAGACCTTCCTCCTCCTCATCCCTCCAGTGTCCGTGTGCCCCAGGCTATGTTCTCTTTCTGCTCCTCCACCCACTAACTCTCCCTGGGCCTTGCTACCCACATTTGGGGATCCCTTCACATATGCCGATGCTCACCCAGGCCCTCCTATTACATCCCAGGCCATGTATCTAAACATCTTTCTTCTTTACTTGCACATCCCACCAGCTTTTCAGACTCACTAAGTCTGAGAGAAAATCCTAGAGTTCCTATATATCATCCCATGTTCCCCTTTCCCCATTGGGGTACAGAAATCCAGGTCACCTTCCTCTCTCCTTCCTCCTACCTTTAAGTTTTGCCGATTCTTCTTCCAAACTGCCATCTCCCCCCACCCCATCATCCCCTTTACTTCTCTCCATCACCCCTGGTCGGTGTGGTTGCTCTGGCAACATCATGTTTCCCTCTCCTGGGTTTTTCAGAGACAAACATGCTCACCTCCCTCCGCTCACCTTTTGTTCCCATCTTCCTCCTGCCTCTCTCTCCTTCAGTCCACAAGAGAACTTGGGAGGGAACATTAGACTATGAGGGTTTTTTTTGTTTGTTTGTTTGTTTTTAAATATATTTTATTGATTTTTTACAGAGAGGAAGGGAGAGAGATAGAGAGTCAGAAACATCGATGAGAGAGAAACATCGACCAGCCACCTCCTGCACATCCCCCACTGGGGATGTGCCCGCAACCCAGGTACATGCCCTTGATCGGAATCGAACCTGGGACCTTTCAGTCCGCAGGCCGACGCTCTATCCACTGAGCCAAACCGGTTTCGGCATCCTGAGTTTTTTAAAATTATTGATTCTAGAGAGAGGAAGAGAGAGGAAGAGAGAGAGAGAGAGAGAGAGAGAGAGAGAGAGAGAGAGAGAGAAAGAGGAAGAGAGAGAAACATCAATTGATTTCCTTCCACCTGAGCCCCAACCAGGGACTGAACCCAAAACCTGGGTATGTGCCCTGACTGGGAATCAAACCCGCCACCTTTTAGTGTCTGGGATGGCACTCCAACCAACTGAGCCACACCAGCCAGGGCTAGGCTCTGACTTTTTCCTCATCCTTTCCCACCCCTCTGTGACCACCTGCAGCTGACCATGAGCCCATCATGGTGCTCAATTGAGGCCTTCACTGATCCACTATTTGCCAACTAGAATGAGGAGGCCTTTTCTCTCCTCCCCTTCCCTTGTCCATAGGGGCCCCTGACTCTGGGGACTGGCCCTGCCATCTGGACCCCTGTTCCTCCCTTAGCTCCAGGGCCAATGAGGGTCCTGGTTTTCCTTCCACCTCTTGGGCTTCTCTCCTGCTTCCTTTGGAGGTTCCTCTTACTCCATGATCTGCATCTCAGTGTTACCCAGGACCATTCCCTACCTTCCTCCACTTGTTCTACCTGCTCCCCCTACCCAGTTCCACACCTCCAAGGGCCAGGGGGCACTCACACCTTGGCCATATTCTACTGTGCTTGCAGCCCAGATTTTTTCTTTCTTTCTTTTTAAAAAGTATATTTTATTGATTTTTTACAGAGAGGAAGGGAGAGGGATAGAGAGTTAGAAACATCGATGAGAGAGAAACATCGATCTGCTGCCTCCTATACACCCACTACTGGGGATGTGCCTGCAACCAAGGTACATGTCCCTGACTGGAATCGAACCTGGGACCCTTCAGTCCGAACGCCGACGCTCTATCCACTGAGCCAAACTGGTCAGGGCCAGCCCAGCTTCTTTCTGTTGAGCTGAGACCCTCACATCCATTGGCCTGAGAGGGCACCTGTTGAGGGGCATGTGCACACACATGGGCCTGCACCGGCATCTCGGCCTGCCCCCATCTGTCTGCCAGCGAGTCCTGCCACCCCCGCTTCTTTTCGACTTTCTTATTGACATATAATCCCTCTTCGCTTCCTGTATCTGACTGTGTCTTGCTCATCTCTGCTCTTTCCCTCTTTCCGGAGGAGAATTATTGAATTTTGCTCAGAGGCTGTGCGTCATTCATGCTGTGTGTGCGTGTGTGCGTGTGTGAGTGTGTGTGTGTGCTGGGTTGGCTGCCTTTCTCCCGCCACTCCCTCTCTTCTGGGAGCTGTGGAGTTTTGCTCTAAAGCCCTGAAATTCTCTTTGATCCCCCTGATCCTGGTTCCCACCCCCGCTTCCCATAGGAAGTCTCAGTTATTGGAAGGTGACTGGCAAAGGGGTTTCACGCATGAGTTTTTCTCTTTCTAGTTCTGTTATCCGATTTTATTCTTACTCCATAAGTTACTCCATTCATCCATCCATTCAACAACCCACCATCCACAGACACACGCCAGCTCTTGGGTGTCAGGACGCACGTCCTTCCTTTGCTCCATCTCACCATGTGTGAACATGTGTGGGCCACATCTTTTCGTCTGAATGGAGTCTCTCCTACCCTCTCTGTTACTCTCCTTGCCTGTTTATCTGTCTGCCCTTCTATCTGCCCATAAACTGCTTAATTAATTCAGTGTCTGTCTGTCCTGTCTCCCCTCCTCTCCTCCAATCCTCTCCTTTGTTCTCATACCTCGTCCCCTACCAAAGCCTTGTCCCAGGTTCTCTACTCACTCCACACACATTCCTTGGATGCGCTCGGTCACTGTGCTCTGTTCTAATTAGCCCCACCCATGCCTGCTGCAGTCCACCTTTCTTTTCCCCTCCAGTCATAGCCTTGAGCTTGAGGAAGCCCTTACCCAGCTCCTCAATCCCATTGCACTGTTTCTGTGCCCACTAGTTGTGTTCCTGTCTCCATTCTCATCTTTGATGGTCATCACTGCCACCCAGGGCCAAGAGCCCCAAGTCATCTTTGACTGTTCCTAGTCCTGCCTTTCCATGGCCCACCTGCCCCACCCCCACCTCTTCCTGCCAAGTTTTCCTCCAAGGTGTGAGTAAAGACCCCCTCTCAATCCCCTCAGCTCAGATAGACAAATCATATGCCTGGATCATAGTCATACATCTGCCATTCCATCCTTCTAACCTAACTGAGCACCCACTGGGCTCTTTGCTGAGGACCCAGGAGGGAGACAGGTAAGTTAGCACATCATGAGAAGATAGCGATACAATGAGAGAGGAGTGCCACATCTTCTTATCACTTTGCGCATTAGCTCTGAGTATGTGTGTGCACCCGAGGGAAGAGGGACAAGAAAAAGAGAGAGAGAACAATTGAAGGTAGGAATATACCTATTTCTTATCTTGGTCCCTTTTTCTCTGGACCTCTTTTCATCCTTCTGTTACACTGGCATCAGTGGGCCCAGAGCTGTGTTCTTCTCCTTCCTCTCTTTCTGGGGCCATGTCACCATCAGAGATCCCCCTCTCCCCCTACCACAACCACCATGTCAATGGTGGCTTTATTTCACTCAGACCTCACCGAAGCAGCACTAGACTCACATGTCCTCAGTGCCTTCCTCAGCCCCAGCAGCACAAGCAAGACAGGATCAACATCTTCATCTTCTCATCCCGCACTCATGCTCCCAGTGCCCTATCTCTGGGGGTAAGGAATCTAGAGACTGCCTCCTTATACCTTGACCTCCCACCTTCCTACCAATTCTGCTGATTCCTCCCCCAACGACCTTCCTCAGAGTCCTTTTTCTCTTCTTCTTCCCCATGGCAACCTCTGGCATCCAGGTAAACACTCACCTCTCTTCCAGAAACAAAATTTTCTTCCTGGACCCTTTGTTCCCACCTAGCTCCTGCCATTCTCCTCCCCTGTCCCAGGGGAGTTGGGAGGGAAAGGCAGCTCTCATAGCCTTTCCGCTGCAGCCCACCCTGCTTGGTCCTGAGCCCACTGTGGTTTTGGAGACCTCCCAGTGACCTACTATTTTCCAGATCCCATGCCTTATGAGTATCCCCAGTGACACTGTGTCCCTGCCACCCATCCCCTTGGTCCTCTCTTCCTGGTTCTATGGCATTTTCTCTAACTTTATGTCAGTTTCACTGTGTCTACTGGTGAGTGTATGTGTCAGTGTACATGTGTGTAAATACATGTCTGAAACATGTTTCTCTCTCCAGGGCATGGTCAAGATCACTCTCATACACTCCTCATCTGTTTATCCATCTTCCCATCTGCACACAGTGCTCACTGAGAGAGATCCAGGCATGGTCTGTCTGAGTCCCTTCATCTCTGTCTCTACAACCTCCTCCCCTGCCCTCAGATCAGGCCCCTGTTACCTGGCCCTGCTCCTCTGGCTGAAACCCCTGACCACAGCCTCAGATTTGAAACAAATATAGACCTAGAGTGTCTCAGGGCATTTTCTCACCCCCAAGTGATCCACCTCCCAGGGTCAACCAAATATATCCTGGACTCACTAGCATGGGATCACCACCTGGCTCAGCAATCAGGAGTCATCTCTGACTCTCCCTCTCCTGCCACCGTGCCTATCTGTCTCCCCTTCCTACTGAATCTCCCTCCAAGTGGTTATCCAAGACCCCAGCCCAACTCCTCAGCTTTTTCATGGCTCAGGCCTCGTCATTTCATCCCTGAATACAGGCCTGTACCAACCATCCTATTCATTCTTCCGTCCACCTATCCATCTGATATCCTTCCATTTTTCCCTTCTTTCACCCACTCATCCATCCATTCATCCATCATCCATCCATCCATCCATCCATCCATCCTCTAACAAACATGCACTGGACACCTACTGGGTGCTCTACTGAGGACACAGATCCCAAATCCATACTACTTTCTGGTGGAGCTGGGCCCATGGGAAGCAGCCATCTGTAATGAGGATATGAGGGTAAGTGAATCCAGTGTTGTATTACCCTGAGCATCACAGTGTGTGTGGTTGTGTATGTGAAAGAAAAAGAGTCCCCCACATCTCTGGGTCCCTCTGGGCCCCTCTGCTGAAGCACCATGGATCTAACCACAAGCCCCACTGAATACCCCATCAGCATCACAGACTTACCAGGTCCTCAACCAGCTCTGTGTTGCTCCTATTTCTCAAATCTAGGGCTGAAAACACAGATTAGCCCATTTTCCTCTACCTGCCTCCCACCTATGACTGATTCTTCCTCTGAAGACCCATCTTCTCCATCCTCTCAGTCAATGTGGTTGCCCTGGCAACAGCTGTTCCCTTCCTTCCTCCCCTGGGCTCTCTCAGCAGGTGGACATGCTCACCTCCCTCCCATCTGAAGAACCCCTTGACCTTTTGTTCCTGTCTGCCTCTTGTCCTCTCTTTCCATCCACTAAACAGCTGAGGAGGGACTCAGCTCTGGCTGTTCACCCACTCCTTCCCCAACCCATCGTCCTCGGCAACTTCCCACAGCAGCTGCTCTGTGTCCGCCAAGGTGGCTAGACAAGGCTTCCAGACACCACGGCCCTTTTTGCCCTCACCTTCCTCACCCCTCTGGGGCCTCTGAATGCTGGGGTCTATCCTGGTGTCTGGACCCCTTTACTTCCTTGACTCCCACTTCTTGGGCTATCCCTCTTCTGTTTCCTTCTTGCGCCACTGTGACCATGCTCACAGGCCTCATCCTCCCGCTTCCCGCTACTCTGTCTGCTACCCAGTGGTCTCCCTCAAGGGCCTGTCCCTCCTAGAGCTCTGCTGAGCAGGGTCATGGACACTCTCCAGGAAGCCCACCGGGAGAGTCTTTGCCAACCTCCCCCAGTGTTAGGACATCTTGCCCAGAATTAGTCTGCAGTATGCGGGTTCTTTTCTATTAGCCTGTCCAAGCATTCACACTGTGTGTCCAGAACTCTGTGAGTTGGCTTCCCTCCTCCCCTCCTTCATTCTGTCTCATCTTCTCCCTCATCTCTCCTCTCCTGATTTGCACCCCCTCCAAGGGTCACAATTGGAGTCTGCTTCTGTGTGGACATATGGGCCACAGTGTGCCCCTCTCCATAGGCTCTTTATCAGGTTTCTTCTTCCCACTCCTCCCTCCCTCGCTCACTCATCTGCCGTGTATGTCTGTGTATGCACACGTGTGCCTGTATCTCTGCATCTGCCTGCCTCCCTGTCTCCCTGAGGGTCTCACCACCCCCTCTCCATTTTATTTTTTAACTTGATTATTGATGTACCCACACCTCCGCCTCTGTCTTCATCTCACTCTGTGCGCTCGCTTCACTCTCCGGAGGGCCTTACTGAATTTTGATTTGAGTGTGTGCGTCATTCTTGTTCTGTGTGTGTGCACCCGCCACTTTCCCTTCCAACTTCCTCTCTCTCTTTCTAGGGCTTGTGGAGTTTTACTTTCTTTGTGTCTCTGGGTATGTGTGCATGTGTATGGGTGTGTGCATGTGTGTGAGTCATGTCTTTCCAGGGCATGGTCAGGGCTGGTTCCCATCCTCCCCATCATTATCTTGGACTCTTCTTCTGTTGGTTCATCCCTTCATCTGTCCACAGGATGCCTGGTGAGCTCTCAACCAGGGTCTGTTTGTCTGTCCTGTCTCTCTCCCTCTCCTTCTTTGATACCTGACCTCTCACTCTGCACCTGCTCTCTGCACACACCTACTGCCCTCTGTAAGGACACCCCAATCTCCTCCTGCACCCTAGAACCACCCCACCCCATTCTCTCTCTGGATCCATAGATCAGAGCCAATCAGTGTTAACTTGACCTCTCCACAGTGCCTCAAACTAATCTTATCTTCTCCATGGCCCCAACCAGCCCCTTTCCTGTTCTCATTAATGCAGAATGTCACTGCTTCTCTGGTGTGGTCCCGAAGCCAGGAGCCCTGAGTTGTCTCTGACTACTCCTGTTTAGCCACATGTGGCCCATCTGTTCCCCCTCTGTGCCAACTCTCCCTCTAAGGGGCTGCTAGCGCCCCCACCCCCAGCCTTGTCAGGGCATCATGTAGATGGATGAGTGGATGACTGCACCGTCCATTTGTCCATCCACCAAACAGACACCCATTGAGCACCTGGGTGCTCTGCTCAAGAGAAGGGATCAAAGCCCCCGGCTAAGTTCTAAGGAGTCCAGGGGGAAAAAAGACCAGTTATCTGTCACCCATGAGAAGACGGTGTGACAGGGACTTCTGAAGTCTCTAAGTCACTCTCAGCATCACTGTTTGTGTGTTATGTGCATTGTCTGCCCTGGCTACCTCTTCAGAACCTCTTCCTTCCTCCCGATCTTCCCTGTCATGCGTCCCAGGGCTGTGTCCTCACTCCTCTCCCTCTATGTTCTCTCCGGGCCCACTCTGTCCACACCAGGGCTTCAGAGACTCCCTCCACACAAACAAACCTTGTTTCTCTGCTGGTCTCTCCATCTCCCAGATCCTTAAGCTCAAGCCCCAGACCTGTGCATTCATTGTACCCTGCTCAGTCATAACATCAGTGGACCACAGAGAATGGAAAAGGATGGCTATTGCCAGGGCAACCATACTGGCCACAGGAACTAAGAGGAGCAAAGGAGATAATGAGAGATGTTGGAGGAAGAAGTTGCACAAACTTGAAGGATTGAGATGGAGAGAGTGATGTGGGGATTCCTATCCCTGGAGATGGAGGATTGGGAGCATGGATGAGGGGCAGAGGGGATAAAGTTTTGTCTAGCTTGATGATTCTGTGTGCTGTGGAGTTTTGCTCACTCTTGGTCTCAAGGTGTGTGTGTGTGTGTGTGTGTGTGTGTGTGTGTACATGTGTAAACATGCAAGAGTGCCACATCTCTCTGAGGTGTGGTTGGGGTTGGCTCTCACCCTCTACATCACTCTAGTGGACTCTTTGTCTATCTGTGCATCCATCCATCTGTCCACAGCATACTTAGCTCTGGGCAGAGTCTGTCCTATCTCTCATTCCTTTTCCTTCTCTCACTCCCACACACTTCCAGCTGAACTCAACCCCCATCCTCTGACATCCCCCAACTGCTCCTGCAGCTGAGACCCCTTCCATCATTTCCTTTCTCTCAGGCAATAGACTTTGAGCCAACGTTGGCCGGATCTTTGCACAGGTGCCTCAAACACACTGAATCATCTTCATAGCCTAAAATGTGTTCCTCTTTCCATTCTCTCTAGCACTGAGCATCACTGCATGCCTGAAGCTGCAGCCAGGAGCCCAAGTCATCTCTGACTCTTCCTGTTCCTGTCATTCACAGCCATCTGCCCCCTTCTGCTGACTCTAGCTCAAGCCCCAGACCTGTGCATCCATGTACCCTGCTCCGAGACCCCTTTAATTCCAACCCCTTCAGCCCTTGTCTCTGCCCTGGCCCCAGCATCTTGTGTCTGGATTACTGAAGACATCTTCTCTGTGGTCCTCCAGCCTCCATTCTCACTCCCTCCTCTTTATCCTCCATTAACATCTGGAGAAATCATGAAACTTCTTTGCTGAAACCCTCCCATGGCTTCCATGCCACTCAGAACAAAAACTAAAATCCTCACAATGGCCCACAGGCCTTACAGAGTTTATCTCCCTGTTAACTCGCTGCCTTCATCTCCTCCTTTTCCCCTTGCTCATGCTGCTCCAGCCACACTGGCCTCCTTGGTGCTCCTTGAAAATATTGACAGCAGGGCTGTCACCATGGTTGTTTAAGATGCACACCCTGCATGAGGACATCTGGCTAAGAGTGTGAGTGAAGGCCAAAAAGACTGTTCTCAAAGCCATGAACCCTAGTTTGGAGTTGCCTCTGCTTAGAAGAAAGATTGCCTTTTTCAAATATGTAGAGAGAAAAGCCCTTTAACATTCTTACCTGTTAGTTCCACAATCTCTGTTATTTTTTAAATTTATTTACTGATTTTTCTCATGTGTTCTTATGGAACACATTTTTCTATTCCTTCTCCTGTCTAGGAATTTTTTATTGGATGCTGGATATTGTGAAGGTTGCACTGTTGCTGGTCTGGATTTTTGTTGTCTTCCTGTAAAAAAAGGTATGCAGTTAAATTAGTTGGTTTGGTTATTTTGAGGTCCATTTTAAAGTTCCTTTAGGGTAGGTTCAGAGTAGCCTTCACTCATGGAATAATTTATCCCTTTTACTAAGTCATGGTTGAATGCCCTATCTGATCACCAAGGATTTGAGCTCTGGCTAGTCACAGCTTGAAGTTTCCCCACCCTGTGTGACCTCTGGGCATTGTTCAGCTTAAAACTTCCCAGTCTTTCTTTGCCTGGCCTCATGGAGTTTCACCCAACACATGCCCAACCTTGCACTTAGTAATGACTCAAAGGGACCTTATATAGATTTCTGGAGTTATTTTTTCTGCATAGCTTCCTCCAGATAGGTACTCTGCCCCCAGTTTTAGGCTATAGTAACAAAGCTGCTATGATTTTTGAGAGCTGGTCTTAGTGTGGGCATAGGTTTTAATTTCTCTTGGGTGAATATATAGGAGTAGAATTTCTGGGTTGAATGGTTAGTGTGTGTTTAACTTTATAAGAAACTGCCAAAATGTTTTTCAAAGTGGTTGTATCATTATATATTCCTACTAGCAATGTATGAGAGTTCCAGTTGTTCCACATTCTTGCTAACATTTGATATTGTCAATCTTTTTCATTTTAGCCATTCATTTTAGCCACATTGTGGTTTTTATTTGCATTTTCTAAAAACTAATGCTGTTGAGCATCTCTTCATGTGCTTATCTGCCATTCATATATCTTCTCTGGTGACGTGCTTGTTCAAATCTATACCAATTTTTAAAAGTAATTTTCAGTATCCTATTATTACTGAGTTGTAAAAGTTCTTTATATATTCTGGATATGGAATTAGGTAAGAGTTGAGGTTCCCCCTTCTTTTTTTAAATTTGGGTTTCCAATCAGTCCAGCACCATTTGAGGAAAATCATCCTTTCCCCATTGCCTCGGCACCCTTGTCAAAAATCGATTGACTATATGTGGGTAGTTCTATTTCTGGACTCTACATTATGTTCCATTTATCTGTAGGCCAATGCCACATTGTCTTGATTACTGTAGGCTATAGTAAGTCTTGAAATTAGGTAATGCATGTTCTCCTACTTTGTTCTTTTTTTCTCAAAATTGTTTAGACTATTCTAGGTTCTTTGCATTTCTATATCCATTTTTGGATCAGTTTGTCAATTTCCACAAAAAAAGCCTTCTAGGATTTTGATTGCAGTTGACACTATACATCAATTTGGGGAGAACTGACACTTTAACAATGCCGATTCACATGCTTTGTGACCCTGGACCAGTATGTGTCATCTCTGAGCCTCTGTTTCCTCTTGTTCCCTCTCAGAGAGGTTTCAGTGAGCAGGTCAAGGCTGAACTAAGAAGTTCTGGGCACACAAGAAAGTTGTCTTGGTGAGGATTTGGGTTTGGAGACAGGGGGCTGACACAATACTCTACAGCGCATGCCAGCAAAAGGTTGCAGGGCCATGGGGCTGCCCCAAGCAGTGGGTCCAGGTTCCTGGGCTTGGACCTACGTCACTTATTGCAACATCTGGGAATGTGGTCTCCTCTTCCTGGGCCTCAGTTTTCTCATCTGTAGATCTCAGTTGGCTAGGGTTGTTGGGCAGATTAAACAAGAAGGCGAATGAGCAGGAGCTAATAAAACCATCTGTTTTCTCCATTCTGTCTCTGGGCTGCCAAGGGCGGCCGGCAAAAATCACATCATCACGCTGGTTGGTGCCAACACAGATTAATTTTCTTTAACTTCAGCTGGGTCTTAAGTACAGCTCAGCAACCCCTCAATTGGTCCCCAAACTCCTTCTCTGTCCTTTCCTGCAGTAGCTTTTCTGCCCAAGCCCCAGCCCCCACCCTCTTTCCCCTGGGCTGATCAGACAACTGGACTCAATGGAGACACAGAGGCCTTTGTGGGGGCACCAGCTCCCACCACACCCCTCCTTCATGACTCTGGAGTGATCTGCCAGCACTCTCCTATGTCTAAGGCCAGCTGTCCCTTACCATCTCCTCCTGGGCCTCACACCCACTTCCTCCCATTTCCCCCTCTCCACAGCTCCTTCCTCTCCACCCATAAGAATTCTCAACTGCTCCCATCCCACAGCCCCTGCCTCCCACAGACCCCTCTCCTCTCCTTCCTGGGGAAGTTCTCCATCCCTGCCCCCTATCCTCACCTGCTACCCCCAAGGTGGTCTTCCAAACGGTTCCCAGGAGCTCTCCTGCCCACTCACCCGCTTGGGGGCTTTTGACATGGGCCATGGTTTAGTGGCACAACAGCTGAGGACCCCAGGCAGGATGTGCCCCCCTTCCTGGACCGTTCGGAAGCCCACAAGGTTCATTTAGGACACGGGGATAAAGTTACCCGCTGAGGACTTAATTAATTCAGCACTTAATTAATGGCAGCTTAGCCCAACACTGACGTATTGTTTAAATCTAATCCTTCCACCTGGCCTGATCCTGTCTACGGGGACCCCCCAACCCCCGCCCCTAGCCTGTTTCTTCCTTCTGAAAACACCCTCCCTTTCTCCTCTATCTCCTGCTGCCCAAGTGCCCCCTCCCCAGGTCTGTTTCTGGCTGCCCTTTCTGGTCTTGCTCCAGGCCCTCTGGACAATGAAAACCTCTCTGGCCAAAGTCATCAGGACGCTGATGGGGTCACAGCCAGTGGCTTTAGCTTGGCAGCATCTGAAATTGCTGACCGCCTTCTTCCTCAAATGTGTGGCCACTGGGTTTCCCCCAGCACCCAAGTCTCTCCTGGTTTCCCTCCCCCGTCTGGCCACTTTCTCCTCACCATTTGTGACCCCCTTTCCTTGTGCTCTAAGCCTCTAGGCTCCCTCCAGCCCACTCCTCTCTCCTCTCTTCACTCACTTCTGGGGCCTTGAGTGCCAGACCCTTAGTTACAACTGCCCATTACCCATTGCCACCTCAGAGTCATCAGGCCCCCAACCAAACTCTATCCTTCCTGAACCAGCTCTTCCTGAGTGTTCCATCTCAGTGGCTTCTGTCACTCATTGAGTCAACTCGGATTTACTGAGTATCTACTAGATGCCAGGCACCGTCCTAATTGCTGCGATGCAACATTTGTGGTAGATATCATGGATGATGCTCTGTTTACATCCACTCCGATCCCTTTTAACCAGTGTTTTGTGCCCCTGAGCCCATGTGGTTGGGGTCCCACAGCTAGCACCAGCACTTGTTTTCTTCAGGACTGTTCTTAGGTTCCAGGAGCTTCTTTCCCCACAGGCCAGAAGTGCGTGGGGATTTATGTCTCCCTCCTGCAACCCCACTGTGTGCCCCAAATCCCTTACTTGATACCTGACTGGTGCGTGAGTGTGCAAGCCCAGATTCCTTGCCTCCAGGAGGGGCAATTTAAACGTGTGCCTGACCCTGCAGAGCTCCCGGTGGGATCAGGTTGAGGCTACCCTCTGTGGGGCCTTGTCTGTGACCTCCCCCTTTCCTGTCCTGCTTCCCCACCCCCTTACCTGTTAGTCTTGGGATCACTTCCTTTATAAACCACATGCACCTAAATTCTTGTCCCCTGGTTTGCTTCTGGGTACCCTCACCTAAATCAGTAGTGAACACAATAGCCAAGGAGCACTATTCAGATTCTCACTCCTTCCAGCCTCAGGGCCACTCCCTGCTGTGTCCTTGTCACCTAGAGGATGCAACAAGCTCTTCCCAGGTCCCAGAGTACAGCTGCATCCACTCTGGTCCCCTCCAGTCAACACTGAAACACACATATGATGCTGCCCTTCCTCCAAAACCCTCCCAGTCACCCTGACAAAAACATGGACAGAAGATTTGAACCACTACTAGAATGGCTAAAATGAAAACAAAACAAAACCCAACAATATGAAGTGCTGCCAGGGATGAGGAGCAACTGGACCTCTCAAATATTGCTGGTGGGAGTGTGAAATGGTACAACCTTTAAAAATGGTTGGTTATAAAGTTAAACATACATTTTACCATATAACACAGCAATTCCCTCTTGGGCGTTTACCCTAGAGAAATGAAACTTGTCCATATAAACACCTCTACATAGATGCTTATAGCAATTTTATCCACAGTTTCCCCACACTGGAAATGATCCAAATATCCTTCAACTGATAAAGAGATAAAACAACAACAAAAACTGTGGCACATCCATACAATGGAACAGTGCTCAGCAAGAAAAAGGAACAAATACTGAAACACACAACGTGGATGGATCTCAAATGTGTTATGAAAAGTGAAAGAAGCCAGACCCTAAGGCTGCCTACACTGTAATTCCATTTCTGTGACATCCTGGAAAGGTGAAAGTATAGGGACAGAGAACAGACCAGTGGTGACTAGTGGTTAGTGGCACATAAGGGAATTTTTTTTTTTGGGGGGGGGGGTGATAGAAATGTTTTATATATAAATTATGTTGGGGGGTTACGCAATTATATGCATTTGTCAAAACTGTACACAAGGAGAGTGAATATCCCTGTATGTAAATCATATCTCAATAAACAGGACTTAAAACCTTACTTTGTTGAGTGTACATTGGTACAATTACTTTGGAAAACTGTTTGGCAATAGCTACAAACGCGAAACACATGCCTTCCCTCTGACCCAGCAATTTCACTCCTTGAACTACACCCAGTGGAAATGGGCGCACAGATTCACCTGCTATAGAGGTATAGGAAATGTTCACAGCAGCTTTCTCTGTCATCATGGAAAACTGAAAACAACTCAAATGCCCATCAACAGGAGAATGGATAAAGAGATCCCCTTGTGGTATATCCATAGGAAGGAACACTCCACAGCAGTGGGAAAGGACAGAGCACATCTGCACACAGCAACAGGAGTGACCCCCACCGACATACGCTTTGTGAAAGAAGCCGGACACAGAGAACACTCGAATTCCATTCATGTGAAGTTCAAGAGCAAGCAACTTCTCTCCCCTTTGGTTATAGAAGTCAGGATAGTAACTCCTGCTGGACGGTGGGTACTAACTGGGAAGGGGTGCAAGGGAGCCTTCTGGGGGGGGGGTGAAATTGTTTTGTATCTTGATCTGGGTGGTGGTTACATGGGTGTACGCACAATAAAAAATCATTGAGCTGTACACTTCAGCTCTGTATGCTGTATTGCTTGTATTCTAGGCTTTTATACAAAACGCAATATATTCAGCACTCATTGGTTTTACTGACCAATGGTCAGAATTTGCAAGTGATCATTTGGGAGAGAAGATGAGGAATAAGTCATCCCAGCCGCGATGCAAGATGGAACAAACTGGTGCTCACGTGGGGCCCTGCTGCCCATGCAATGGGACATAGATGCAATCAGGTTACCCAGGAAAGGTAGTTTAATTAGGTCCTGTTTAATGTAATTCATATCTGATGGTAATCCCTCTGTTTACAGCCTTGGCACCATCTGCCCACTAGTTGTTGCATCCTTGCTTGCTTACTGTCCTTGTTGTGTCCTCTCAGAAAACTGACAAACTCAAAACCTCACCCTGGGGAACAAGTCTCACTGGCTCCTGCCTCTCCTCTTCTCTTCACTTCCCTTCCCTCTCCGGTGGTTTCCCACCCAGTTGTGCACCATCCCCCCTCCTGACCAACTCCTCTCTCAGAGCCCCCCAAAACTTCATAGTAGCCAAGCCCAGGGGACATCATTCTTTCCTCCCCGCCCTCATTCCAACATTTCTGCTCACAGCCCAAGGGTGAATACTCCCACCTTCTGGGAAACACCCGCCTCCCTTGCTTAGCAGACCATCCTGCTGTCCACCTGACCTCCCTCTGGCCCTTCCCCAGTCTGCTTGCAGGGCTTTCTCCCTGATTCCAGGAAGGGTGAGGCCCCCTGAGTCTTCCCCTTATTGTGACCTCAGCTTCATGGACGGTCTCCTCCCTCTTGGCCACCCATTCTGGGTTATATTTGAGCTTAGACTAGTCCACCAAAGTGCCCTGGCTACCAACCATGGCGGACACTGCTCATCCCTCTCCACTTGGGTGTACACTGATGGCTCAGCCCTTCCCGTCCATCTCCTCCTTGGTCCCCAGAGCCACTGGCTCCAGAAATCCTGCTGGCCTGCTGGCCCACCCAGCTCACGTTTGGCAATGAGGTTGGAAAGGGCGCAGGGATCAGCATGATGCAGTATTCCAAGGGCAGTGCGGAGCCACTGGTTGTTCTAAGCAGTGAGGCTTGTTTTAAGCAAGAGTGGGCCTGGGCAGAAGAGGTCAGAGGTTATCACAGGCAGCGTGAGACTATCCCCTGGACCAGGGAGGCAGTGGGGATGGAGATGAGGGCGCGGGTCTGAGAAATATCAGCGAGACTGAACAGATTGGACTTGGCTCTGATTGTTGGGAGAGACGTGAGAGGAGTGGGATCAAGGATGACCTTCACATTTTAGCAAGACAGATGAGATGTCAGGAGTCACAGAATGAGGCAGGGGAAAGGCACTGGGGAACACAGTGATTCCCAGTCCCCTAGCCCTTGGCTTCCCTCAATCCATAGAGGCGGGGATTACTGGGGGCACATTCCCTGACAAGTGGCCTTGGAAAGCTGAGTGCAGCCTCTTCTCCATCCTGTCCCCTTCCCCTCCCTGCCTGCCCCCAGCCTCTGCCACCCTTCCCTCCACCCCAGGGGTTCCATTCATGTCCCTTTGACACTCCAATTGGTTTCAATAATTAAAAAAAAAGATTGAGCTGCATTTCAGACATTTCATTTCAAGTCTGAAAACGTCCTTCAGCCGGCCCCTGGGATTAAGGCGGTTGGTCGCCAGGTGCGGAGGGTGATTCAAAGGCCAGGCCCGGCTTCCAGCTGCGGGGCAGGACCAAATCCCCGAATTCGAGCTGCTGCCAGGCCCGAGCTGCGAGAGGTTTGGCAGCAGGAGGACAATTTAATTTTGTTGCACTCAATGAAACATGTGTTCTTGTCCAAAACTAAATTTCCATGGCCACTCGGGACCCCCGTGCCCCCAGCGCGTGTCCCTCTGCTCCGTCGCTCACTCTGCAGGGCGTCCTTCCCTAGAGCTTCAAAATTCTGACATTTATTTTCTCCGTTTTTACAGAATCCCACATTGTGCACCTGTATTTGCTGTCTCTGGAGGGATTTGCTGATGGTCTTTAAGAAGGGGACCTAGTGGGGAGGGCAGGCAAGGTGGGGAGGCGGACTTCTCACCGAGCATTCTTTGTAGGGTTTGAATTTTGAACTGTGGGAATGTGTTTTCTAATTAAAAATTTTTAGATTAACAAACAACTTCCATTAAAAAATAATGGCTTTCTGGACTCTGCCTCCTTCCTAGCACACCTTGCCCCGTCTTCTTTCATAGCCGAACTCTTATTGCCTCCCTTCTCGGGGTTCCTATACCTTCCCCTCGGAAAGATCCCCCGAAGCCTCTCCAAGGCCAGGTCACTTCCCCTGAACTCTTTGGACACTGCCCACTGTTGTCTACTCTGCCTTCTGGAGTGACCCTCCTTTCCGCATCTGCCCTTTGGCCCTGCCTTTTCCATCTTCCTGGTGGGCTCCTTTAAGTGCCAGTGTGACCCCGGCCTCTGGCTGGACCCTCTCCCAGTGTCACCATCCCTAAAGCTACACCCCCTCCTGGCTCCAGTGACCCTAGTGTACACCCCCACCAGCATGGGCTTGAGGCAAGTCAGGGTCCTGCCCTGTGTGGGGACTGCTCTTACACCCCTAGCCAGGAACCTCGATCCACCTGCCTCCTTGACACCCCCAGTTGTTTCCCTTGGGACCCCCACACCTTACACAGCCAGTTTGCCTGGCTTCAAATCTGTATTCTACTCCTTCCTTGCTGTGGGCAAGTTTCTCAACCTCTCTGTGTCTGCTTCTTCCTGTGTAAATGGCCATAAAGCAGGTAGTAGCTATGTTATAGGACAGTTGTTAAGGAGACGTGAATTAGTATAAATAAAGCTCTTAGAACAGAGTCGGGCACGTTGACAAGGCCAAAATGTATTTGTTAGATTAAAATGTCCCAAATGAACTCCTGATCTTCCCCTTGGAAACCCAATTCCCCAGCGGCATTTCCGCTGCCATCCGGTCCCTTCGGAACCCCGGAAACCTGGGGGTCTTGCTTGCAGTGTCTCCCTCCTCCTGCTCTTCTTCCTCCCCCATCACCAACTCTGGTTCATTTCACCTCCTAAATTTCTCTCTGTCTCCACCCCCCCTCCCCCCCGCCACTGGCCTACGACCTCCTGAAATTGTTCTTGTTAAGCTCATCAATGTCCTACTAATTGCCAAATTAAAAGAAAAATTTTAGCCTTCATGAGTTTGGAATTTCCTGCTACATTTGGTCCTGCTGATCCCTCTCTCCTAGAAACACTTCACTAGCTTAGTTTCCATGACAACCTGCTCTCAGCTCTGCTCACATGGCCACAGACATTTCCTTCTCTCTGCTGCTTTGGTGGGTGCCCCAGCTCTGCCAGCACCTGAAATGGCGGTGGAGGTCCTTAGATGCTGGCAGGAGTCTCTATCTCTCAGTCTTCCTAAACCTTGGCCATTGACACGGTGATCACTCTGACTCCATGTCTCCAGGTCTTCCTGGGGATCAGGCACCTAGCCCTGACTCCCTGCTGGTCATCTCCCCAAGGTGTTTTCAGGCCCCTCAAAATCAACCCTGGACTGTGGCCAGGACCCCTGTATGGTCCACTTGCTTCTCCAAGTCCCCGTGAGATCCCCACAAAAGGAAAATCTGTCCATGGCACATGCCTGCTCCTAACTCTTCCATGGCTCCCCATTGTCCACAGGGTTAAGCTCGAGCTTCTTAACAGGGCATGCACTGCTCAGCTGACTTTCCCAGTCTTGTTTTCCGCATGTTCCTATCTCATCCTAAACTCCAGGAGCACCCAGCTGCCTCCAATCACACATGGTTCCTGTCTACCACGGCTTTGTTCACAACATGCTCCCCTTGCCCGGGAACCTTGGCAATCTCTTATACCCTGGTCCTTACTTCTAGAGCAGTGGTTCTCAACCTTCTGGCCCTTTAAATACAGTTCCTCTTGTTGTGACCCAACCATAAAATTATTTTCGTGCTACTTCATAATTGTAATGTTGTTACTGTTATGAATTGTAATGTAAATATCTGATATGACCCCTGTGAAGGGGTCGTTCGACTGCCAAAGGGGTCACGACCCACAGGTTGAGAACCGCTGTTCTAGAGCAGTCAATTGAGGTATCACCTTCTCTAGGCATCTTTTTCCTACCTCTCCTCCCCCTCCATTCTGGGTCTCCAAGATGAGGTTACAGTCCTCTTGTTGCATTCTCACAACACTCTAGGCCAGGGGTGGGCAAACTTTTTGACTCGAGGGCCACAATGGGTTCTTAAACTGGACCGGAGGGCTGGAACAAAAGCATGGATGGAGTGTTTGTGTGAACTAATATAAATGTAAAGTAAACATCATTACATAAAAGGGTACGGTCTTTTTTTTCAATAGTTTTATTCATTTCAATTTTTTTCAATAGTTTTATTCATTTCAAACGGCCGGATCTGGCCCGCGGGCCGTAGTTTGCCCACGGCTGCTCTAGGCATTAACTCCATGACAGCCAGGACACTTTTGGTTGCAAGCAACAGAAATCAAGTTAGAAACATCTTAGGCAAATGGGGAATGTATTGGCCCAGGAAGGGTAAAGGTTCACCTGGATTCCTGGGAAACTGAATGTAAAGATGAGAGATAGGGAAAAGTCCAGGATACCCAGTTGCACCAATATGATGTATGTGTTATTGTTATTCATTTATTTTGTATTTATTTAACAGCTTTATTGATATACATATGACATACTGCTCATATTTAAAGTGTACAGTTTGGTATGTTTGGACATATATATCCACCTGTGAAACCATCACCTGTCAAACTAATATACATACCCAAGACCCAAATGATTTCTGTGTTCTTTTGTGATCTCTCCTTTTCTTCCCATCTCACCTCTCCCTCTCCCTCCATCCCCCAAGCCCCACCGATTTGCTTTCTGCCACTATACATTAATTTGCAATTCCTAGAATTTTATACAGTGGAGTCATGCAGCATATACCCATATTTTGTCTGGCTTCTTTTCACTCTGCATAATTATTTTAAGATATCCATTCACCCGTTGATGGATATTTTGTTTTCTTTTTCCTCTCAGTTTTTGGCTATTATGAATAAAACTTCTATGAGCATTCCCATACCAGTCTTTGGGAGGACACATGCTTTCATTTCTCTTGGGTAAATAGGAGAAAAATGGCTGGAACGTGTGGTAAGTGTATGTTTAACTTTTTAAGAAACTGCCAAATTCTTTTCCAAAGTGTTTGTATCACTGTACATGCTCACCCATAATGTATGAGAGTTCCAGTTGATATATGTCCTCGCCAACACTTGGTCTGAGCAGTCTTTAATTTTAGACATCCTAACAGGTGGTGTGCAATTATGATTTTGTGCATTTCCCTGGTGACTAGTGATGTTAAGCATCTTTTCATGGGTTTATTTCTTCTGTGTATCTTCTTTGGTGAAGTGTCTGTTCAAATCTTTTGCTCATTTTTTCTGGTTTGTTGTCTTATTCTTGACTTTTGAGACTTCTTTATATATTCTAGATACAAGTCCTTCGTCAGATTTTGTCTTGCAAATATTTCTCTCCCATTCTGAGGTTTTTCTTTTCAGTGTCTTTCAAAGAATATGTTTTCACTTTCAATGAAGTCTAATTTGTCAATTTATTCTTTTATGGATTATGCTTTTGGTGTCACATCTTAAGAAATCTTTGCCTACCCCAAGGTCACAAAGGTTTACCCTTAGGTTTCATTCTAGAAGTTTTATAGTGTTAGGTTTTTTACCCTTTTTATTTTTTTACTTTTATCTTAATGTCTGAGTTAGTTTAAGTTTGGTTTTGGTCTTGCAAAGGAGTCACTGTGAATATTGTAATCTATGTAGGAGGAAAAGCTTAAAACCTACCATGAGCCTCATCCCCCTTGGGATAAATCCTCAGCTCCCTAGCATGTCTCAAAGGGCCTGCTTTCCCACCACCCTTAGCTCTGGATGGACTTGAATGAATGCCATTCCTTGAGCTCAATGCCTTTGAATTTTAGGGCCGGTTGAACCAGCTTACCGACTGACCAACTCCACTCCCCCTGTCTTCCAGATACAAAGGTGTTTGAATTTGACACAACCACCCTCACGTGCATCTTCCAGGGCTTGACCATTTACTTCCCTGGCCTCCATCAAAGTTTACTTATCCTGAGTCCCATGCCCTTAGGTTCAGGGTCCTAGCACATTTTATTCCAGTCTTTTTATTAAATGTATTTTTTTTCTTTGTTTCCAGAGCTGAGATAATAGCTAGCATACAATCTGTGGCCTGATTTCTCACTTGCTGTTCCACTTCTATATCATAAGAATTTTCTGGAGCTTTTTGCAAAAAAACAAAACAACCCTCCCCCCAAAGCACCCCCCAAATGACCCAATTAGTTAATGAATAATAGTCCATTTAAATGGATATAAAATAATTTGCTTAACATTTTCCCAATCGTTGGTTATTTCTACCATTGTTGTTAAAAACAAGGCCATACC
This sequence comes from Myotis myotis, assembly GCF_014108235.1. Lineage (NCBI taxonomy): Eukaryota > Metazoa > Chordata > Mammalia > Chiroptera > Vespertilionidae > Myotis > Myotis myotis. The sequence continues at coordinate 56,695,193 of NW_023416401.1, read as the reverse complement.
ACATCTCTTTGTACATAAATCTTTGTCAATTTGGGATTGTTTTCTTCTGATGGAGTGTCGTAAGTGTAATTACCGGGTCAAAGGCTGGTGTGATTTACATTCCCATCAGCAGTATTGCCTGTTTCATCACACCCTAGCCAGCATGGGGTGTTCTCATTAAAAATTTTTCCTGCACTCTATGATGGGCAAAAAGTGTTATCTCACTGTTGTTTTAATTTACTTTTTAAAAAATAATTAGATATTGGAAAACAGGTTCAACCTATAAGCCATAAAAAATTAATCTTCTGTTAATTGAGTGTTCCTATCCCTCTGCATTTACCCAGCAGTGATTTGAATTTTTAAAACTCAATTTGTATGGATCCTTAAATGCCAAGGATATTAACCCTCTGCATGACATCCTCCAAGTTGATTTCAATTTTCATATAGTTAAGTTTAAAATTTAAAACCTATTTCCTTTTTCTTTTCTTTGTGAATGCTTCCTTTGCTTTTCGGCTTAGACGGCAACACTCATCCGGAGTTTTGAATGAATATTTGCTTCTACTTTATCGGAGTATGATTTTTAATATAAGTCTTTAATCCATCTGAACTTAGTGTTGCTGTATGACATGAAATGAAAAATGAAGTGGATTTGCTTTCCAAACAGCTTAGCGATCATTCGAGCACCTTTAATTGACTAATCCCTTCTTTTCTCACTACTTCAGTAACCGTGTGGGGTACGGTGATACTTTTCTCATATACTGAGTGTGGCTGTAATGCACTCTCCACCCACTCACTGCCTGAGCTTCCCGGGGGCTGCTCTCGGGTGCTGGCATTAGGAAGAGTCCCTGGCTTGGCTTTCAGCTTCTGTGTGGGCTTTGGTAAGTTCACAGCACAGACAATAGTTACGACACTTTCGTCTACAGGGGAGACTAGAGAATGAGAGTTATAGCTGGCTTGAGAAAGAAGAGTCTGGATTCCACAGGGCTGGGAGGATTTGACATCCAAGCTAAGGGAAGGACAGAGAGTTTATGCATAGACAATAGACTAACACAGCAATTCACAATGACGTCAGAGCCTGGGCCCCATGAAGGGACAATGAGCTCAACCTGTGGGCAGAAGTGGAGAAATCCAAGGGGATTGACCAGAGCTTTGGCATTGCTTGGGTCCCCAGGAGAGGCTCAGGTCCCAGCCCCTAAGCTGAATCCCAAGGAAGAATATGATGGGGATCTAGACAAGTTGGGGGATCCAGAGCTTTAAGTCTTTAATCCATCTGAACTTATTATTGCAGTATGACATGAAATGAAAAGTGTCTTAAGTCCAACTAGGTACATCAAAGTCAGCACAGGCTGAGTGTCTCTAGCAACCTGTGGGGGGCTAGGGAGCATCGGAGAGTGTCAGAGCACCCATAGGGGACTGGTGGGCTGAGGCCCAGGGAAGCCAGGGAAACCTAAGAGGATGCACGACTCATGGAGACAATGTCTGTGGCTGCCAGCACATGAGGATGGGCCCCGGAGAGGAGAGATCCTGCCGGGTGTGGCTGAGCAGCCTAGTGATCCTGCCTGTGACCATGTGGCAGTCCCCAAGTCCTGGAGCCTGAACTTGCAGCCAGCCACTGTGGCCTCATTGATGTGGTTTTGAGTTATAGTTGATGTTCAGGATGACTGGTCAAACCCTGAATTCCAGGAAGCCCTCTGGTGAATGTCTTCTCTTGAAGACCCACAAACTCTACTTTCATCTCTCATAACTTTTACTTCTAATTCTGGACTTGATTTCTCCCACAATCAACTTTGGACCAGGAGGCTCCTGTCAGAGCTCATCCTGGGAGGTAGAGGTGCTGGGATTCTGGAGTCAGAGGCAAGGAGAACAGCCATGAACACACTCTGAGGTCTCCAGAGCCCCTATGCCCCACGCTGGTCTCAGCTTCCTTCTCTGCTTGCCTGTAAAATGGGCTACCAATCTCTACCTGCCTCAAGGGTTTTGTAATGATCACAGGAGACAATGGCTATGACCCACTATTTAAAGACCTGTGCCCACACTATGGTAGGTTGTTCTGGTTCTATCTCCTTCCCTCATGTCCACATAAGTCTTGCATGGCAAAAGTGCCAACCACCTAATCCATCCCCCCAAATGCTCCTAATTCCTCCTTCACTCTCCCATGCAGAAATTGGCAGCTCCCCGCCCCAAAAGTGTTTTTTGTCTGATTGTTCTATTGATCATCAACTCTTTTTGATTAAAAAAAATTTGACCTTCCATTTCAGACATTAAGTACAACTTGGAACAAGTCAGAAAATGTTTTATTCAGCAATCTCTGGTTGGCTGCCCCAGGCTGGGGATGATTCCAAATGAATGAGAGAGAGTTCCAGCCATGGGCAGGGTGAAAAATCCTGCTACAGTGAGATGTGGTGAAGTCACAAAGGTCACATACAAATTCCCGCAAGAAAGTGGGATGCAAGTTACTCAGTTAAAGGCCAAGTATTGAATTCTCTCCCGGGAGCTGGATGCACACTATTGCCCAGGATGGATGCCTCTTGCCACTGGCCTCATTTCCTTGGAGGCCTCATTTAGCTAATTGCCTCTGTTCTGCAATGGCTTATATCCCACAGGTGCCTTCCGCTAGGGAAAATTAATATGCTAATATTGCCCTTTCATTAAAACCAAACCAAATGAAAAATTCTGCACCCTTTATCTACCTTCTTCCTTTTACCCTCACTCCTGATACCCTCCTGCAAAAAACTGGCAAAGGTTCCCAAAGGCCAGCTTCACAGTACCCACCCCCGATACCCCTGCCCATGGCCCACCACTGGCCACTCTGACTTTTGGAAGCTCTCCTCCCTGGGCTCCTGGGGCTAGCCTTTCTTTCTTTTCCCCTCTGGTTCCTCCTTCTCAGCCCATTTCCCATATCCAGCTCACTAAGCGCTGGTGCTCTGCCGGGCATGACCTTTTCTGCTCATGCCTTCCATGCTCTATCCCTTAATATCAGCATCTCCTGAGCTGCTTCCACACCCCCTGCACCCCTACTTGCTCCTGAAGCCTTCCCAATCCCCATCTCTAGCCTGAGCTTTCCTCTGGGCTCCAGAACCCAGAAGTTCAGATGACTCCATCCTCAGCACACTCAACAGACTGCCCTTCTTGTTCAAAGTCTGAAGCTTCTCCAGAGTCCTGTGTCTCATGGAAAGACACCACCAGCCACACAGATGCCTGGGGTCTTCCTCCTCAGCTCACTAGCACTCACTCACCCCCTCCATAGTCCAGGCCCAGGTCTTGGAGACCTAACCTCTCAATGGCTCCTGGATCCTCTCAGTTCTCTTCAACTCCGCCCCCAACGTGCTAGTCCAAGCCACTCCCAGCCCTGGTCTGGATGGCAGATGGGAAGTTGCCCTCTCCAGGGTGTCCCTGCAGCCCCCCTCCCCCTACAATCCTTTCCTCTCCAGAGGCCGGAGTGATACTTTCAACAGGCAAACAGGAATTTGCCATCGGCATTTTTTAACTTTCCAAAGACACCCCACCCTGTTCATTCTTGGGAGAAAGCCCCAAACCTCCCCAGCCTGTGGACTGGCCTCCTTCCCTTCCCAGATCACACTCTGCGGGGCCTTTGTCTGTGCTTTCCCTCTGTTTGGACTGCTCTTCCTGATTCTTCTCGGCCTGGTTGATACCCACTCTTTCTTTAAGATCCCGCCTGGGACACGTGAGCAGATCTCCCCTCCCTGACTCTGGGTCCCCTTGCTGATCTCAGCACCATGCACCTCTTCTTCATGATTATCCATTTATTCATGGGATGGCTTGCTTCGTGTCTGTTTCCCCCTTTAGACTATTAGCTCCCTGTGGCCAGGGATGTATCTGTCTTGCTCACACGGTCTCCTCAATGGCCAGACCATAGAAGGTGTCAAAAAAAAACGTTCCTTGAATTGAGTTGAAAATTTTCTCTTGACTTCACACTCCACTCTAGCTCCAAGACAATCCTTCTTGAAACTTTTCTAATTATCTAAATTTAATTATTTAAACTTCAGTGAAACTGGGCGTCTTTGCTGACTATCTATCATCCCCAGGCACTGCGGTCGGGGTTCTGCTCCATCTCACCCCTGAAACTGCTCTTGCTGAGGGCTCCGATAACCTCCTAATTACCAACTTCAGTGGGTGTTTTTCCATCCCTGTCTTATTGGAATTCTCTGCAGGGTCTGATATTGTTGATCACTCTCGCCTTCTTGAAACGCTCGGCTCTCTTGGTTTCCATGACAACACCCTCTCCTTGTTTTTAACCCATCTCTATGACGACTTTTCCTTCCCAGTCTCATTAATCAGAGCCGGTGAATCAACCACCCTTGAAATGTTAGGGTCCTGAAGACTCGATATTGTGGAGATGTCAGTTCTCTCCAAATTAATGTACAAATTCAATGCCTTCGTAATCAAAATCCCACCAGGATTTTGTAATGGAACTTAATAAGCTGATTCTAAAGGTCATATAGAAGAGGAGATGGGAACACAGTAGGAGGGAAAGGACTGATTGGCCCTAGCAGGTAGCATTTGAGAAAGCAACAGTGATTAAGCAGCATGGTCCGAAATAGGCACACTACCCACAGAACTGAAGAGTTCAGGATCAGATCCATGTCCGAAGGAAACTTGCCATATTCTAGGCATGGCGTTTCAAATGATGGGCATTAGTTCCCAGGAGCACAAAGCTCCCCATTCCTCAGTCATTTGAAAGGGGCCCACCCAGGCAGCCTGCCTCTCGCTGGACTGTTTTCTTTCTTGCCCATCCCTCCTCCTCCCTTCAAAACTTGCCCGATGCAGGTATCATTCTTCTAAGTAAGATCTGCCTCTTTTTTTCTTCTTTTTCTCTTGGTTTTCCTGTTAAAAAAGTAACACATGATCTTGGATGGTCAGTGTACTGCATATTTTGTTCTCGTTCCCTTCTGAATTTTTGAAATAAATTACCGTAAAAACAGTGATACCTGAACACTGTAGAAAATACGGAGAGGAACAGCACGGAGAACAGAAAAATCCTGACAAGAACCCCAACACCCACGGTTGTGTTACGTGAAGATGCATCTGAAAAGCACATCTCTTCTCAGTCCTTTTTATGCATTTGTTTACAATAAAAGCTTTTATTATATGTATAATTTTGCACCATCCTTTTACACTGATTATATGCTAGACATTTCCCCGTGTTAGTCAACATTCTTTGTAATTATAATGTTCAATGGCTGCCTAATAATCCACTTAATGAAGGAAACATAATTTGGTTAGCCATTCTTCTGTAGCTGGAGATTTTTTTTATAGCTTCCTGTGTTTTTCCTCCCTTTATTTTTAGCTATTAGAAATAAAGCCACAGTGCAGACCTTTCTGTACCTATCTTTGGGCAGGTTTTAGATGATTTTCTTGGGATGCGCTTCCTGTGAATGGAATTTCTGAGTCAAACAGTATGAACCTTTTTGGGACTCTTCACCGTCTTACCCAAATTGCCTTCTGGAAAGGCTTTGCCACTTGACAGTTGTGCCAGCTGGGCAGGAGAGGTCCCATGCCCCCAGGGCTGCCAGCCTCTCCGTTTGTAGCACTCTTTCGAGGGCCCAAAGTGGCATCTCTCCATTCCAATTTGCATCTAGTTTATTATGACAAGTTCAACATTTGCAACTGAATTTGCATTTTGAACCTCATCTTTCATAGATGGACTCTTACCTCCTTTTATTGCCCCAACATTTCATTATGAAAATTCTTACTGCCTCTGTGAATGTTTAATTTATGAGAACTTTCCACACAGAGAAGCTTTACATTTCCCATAGTCAATTATATTTGTATTCACCATTATAATTCTCTCTATTGCTGTGAAAGCTACTATGGCCACTCTCAATCACAGTCTGGATGATAAATCATCCCCATCTTTTTTTCTAGTTAGTAGTCTGCTGCTTTTTTGTTTGTTTGTTTTACATTGAACTCTTTAAATGACCTAGCATTGATTTCGGTGGTTAGCATAAAAGGAGGTAAAAATTGCTTTTTGTTTCCCAAATCCTTCCATTGCTCATTCATTTGTGATGGCTCCACTCTCAGAGGCCACAAGGGCTGATATTCTGGGGATCTGCATCAGAGCTTCATATTCTACTGCATTGAGATGTCTTTCTTTTTTCAAAAGTATGTTATTTTGTTTTATATTGAAATGCAATATCTTAATTAGGATTAGAGCCCTTGAGATCTCTATTTCATGCCAGACTGGTTGCCAAGCATCTGTCTTCCACATCCAACTTCCTTCTGGTCTCTCACCTGGGGTGTCCTACAGCTCCCACATGTACACACTTTTCTAGCTATTCTCCCAGGAAATCCAATCATATCAATGAGCTCCATAGGGGCAGGCGAGGGGTGGGTACAGCCTTGAAATCTGGAGATAGGGTCAGGAGATCTGAGCTTGACCACTGCCCCCACCAGCCGTACACTATATCTCTGGACACCTCAGTTTCCCCTCCTGTAAAATGGGGTTTCAATGACCAAATGAGGTAGAGAACATCAGCTAATGTGTGTGAAGTGCAGGAATACCAGAGTGGTCAGGGAAGAAGTGGTCTCTGAAGAAATGGCCTTCAGGGAGCTTCCAGAAGAGTAAGGGTGGGGGTTCTTCTAGGGGGAAACCCTTCAAACCAGAGAAAAGTGGCAACTCCAAAAAAATTATTACAAAGCCTGTGAGGGAAATGAACAGAATGTTGAGGAAGGAATGAGGAGGGACCCTGCTCTGGACAGGTATCTGGGGAGACCCTCTCTGAGGGATGTTTAAGGCTAAAAGGTTGAGGAAGGTTGGGTGGTAGGGAGAGCTTTCCTGGGATGAGGAGCAACATGAGCAAAGGCTGTAAGAGAGGAATGAGCTTGTGGAACTGAAAGCATTAGTTTGTGGCCAGGGGACAGGAGTTGGAGCATCCAAGGGGAATTAAAAGGCAGACAGACAGATCAGGGGAGCCTTGAGAAAGACACTGGATATTGTTCTCAGAGCAATCGGAAGTCCTGAAGGCTGGTGATATGGATGAAAATGACATATCCTATTTATGTTTTAAGAATTCTCCACTGCTGTGTGAAAGCTGTGAGGCTATTGTGGTAAGGAGATGGGAGATGGGAAGTGGCTGGAACCAGGCGGTGGCAGTAGGGTAAGGGAAGGGCCAGATTCTGGAGACAGAAGTGCCAGGATTCCCTGGATTTGGGTGGGAGGGGTGAGGGCAGGAAAGACTCAAAGATGACTCTCAAGGGCCAGGTTTGGGAAATTGAGTTGAAGGTTGGTTCTTTTGCAGAAAAGGAAAGACAAGAGGGCAGTAAAAGTTTTAAGAAGTTAGCATTCTGATTGGCTCTGGGAAGTTCGGGATGTCCATGAAAGACATTCAAGTAGAGCTGTTAGCTGGAAAATTGGGCATGCCAACCTAGAGAGGGCAGGGGCAGGGGGACATAACTAGTCATTAGTGACCACCCAGGGTGAAAATACAGAGGAAGATGGAAAGGGCTCAGACAGGAATCTTGTCTTGAGGGAACCCAACACCTACATGGTGGGTGGAGGAGTGGCCAGTGAGGGTGGAGGTTAACTGGGAAATCTTGGTGTCATGGAGGCCAAGGAGAGATGCTTTCAGGAGGGAGTGGTCAGCTGTGTTAAATGCTGCCATGGGGCCCAATGAGTGTAAGGAGAGAAAAGCATCCTTTGGATTGGGCAATAGGGGGTTGTTGAAAAGAATGGCAGCGGTGAACAAGGGGTGGGGGAATGATGCCAGGCCCAGTGGGCAGCACTGTCACCTATGAAGAGTTAGGCCGGCATTGGTAGGAGAAGTCCCACGCTACTCCTGTGCACATTCTTTGAGCACATCTCCTGATGCCCAGCCATGAAACTATCTGGTAACATTTCCAAACCCACAACCCTTCCATCCTCACCTATCCTAACAGCTTCTTTTGCCTGTAATTTCACTCCCTCAGAGTTCCCACATTGTGCTTTTGATTAAAAGAACATTTTCTGAACCTCCATTTCAAACATTTGATTTCAAGTAGAAAGTAATTATCCTGCCTCTACCTAGCTCGCTGCCTGTTGCTAGGTGCCGAAAGGTACAAAGAATGAATAAGACATGGCCCCGGACGCAGGCAGGATAAAACTACTGCTAATTAGAGCTGTAGTTAAGTACCCAGAGGGCAGAGAAAAAGCCTCCAGAAGAACATGGAGATCAGGTGACTTGTAAAATGTACATGAATCAATTTTGTTCCTTTCCACCAACACAGCTAATCCCTTCACCTCTACACTTAATCCCACCACTCGAGGGCTCCTTTCATTACCTGTTCTTGCTCTTCAAACTCTGAAACTCAGGCTTATGTAGCCCTCCTCCATTCAAATGTCGACATGTAAGAAATAGTGTTTTCCCCACTGTCCCCTCCTCCAGGTACCCCTTTCCCTCCTGCTTTCCCAATCAGACCCCTTATTATCCCCACCCAGATCGGCTTCTGCCTCATTCCCTCAAAGTTGCTGCGGCGAAGGTCCCTAAAGACCAGATCCAGGAGATGTCCTCACTTCCCCTGACTCCTGTGCACCAGTGGCCACTCTGATTTCTGGAAATGCTCTTCCATGGACCTCTGAGATCCCCCTTCCCTTGTCTTCTCTTCTTTCTCAGACTCTGCTTCCCATGTTCATTGGTCTCTGGCCTCTTCTTTCACTGTGCACCTTTTCCCTAAAGCTTTGCCTACCTCCTGGGGGCTGATTCCCCAAATAGAGAGTCCCGTCCTAACTGCCTTTGAGCTCTAGACCAACACACTAATCTTTCTCTAATGAACACTCTCCTATTTGCAGTCCAGAGCTCTGCTCCGAGCTCCAGAACCCGATGGTCAACCATCTACCAACATCTCAGACATCTCAACAACATGATCCAAATGAAACTCCTAGTCTGTTTTTCTCTCTTCACTTCACTATCTGTTTTTATTCAAATTCCTAAACTTCCTTTCCCAAATTTGTCCTCATCTGGTATTTCTTATTTAGGGAAATGACAATATGCTATAGTGAGAGACACTTGATAGTCACCCTACAACCTCCTCCTACTTCACCTACCACATCTGTTTTGAAGTTGGTTGATCTACCTTCTAACCGTCATCATCAGTAGTTTAGTCTACATCATCTTATGATTGGTCCACTGCAGTTACCTGATAATTGGTCTCCTTAAATCCATTATTCCCACCAATAATCTAACCCCACAGAGCAGCCAGAGTGTTTTCCCCCCCAGAATATGTATCCTTTTAATGCCCACCTCCTACTTAAACCCATTCAATGGCTCTTAAAGAAAGATCAACTTTGATCAATTCAGCCTCATTATACACCACATTCCTTCCACCAGACATGGTTCCTGCCAAGTCTTTTCTCTTTGGTTCTTGCTAACAGAAGCCACTCTCCAAGTGAACTAGATTGATCTATTGAGTCACAGTGGTCAGGTTCACTTCTCTTGCCAGTGATTGGTTTTATGAGTGAGCATTTAATACAAATCTGACCAATGAGAGGTGGTGGGGTCTTTTGTGGAAGGTTTCTTAGTCCTTAAAAAGAAGTATAAGAAAGAATCACTTCCTTTTATCCATCTCTGGATCCATCATTGTATGATGGATACAATGCCTGGAGTGTCTGCAGCCATCTTGTGATGATGGGGATAGGAGCCCATATGCTAATGTTCGGGAGAACTGAAAGAGGAACAGCCTCTCCTGGGACTTTTCATAATAAATTTCTTACTGTTTAAATGTTTTTCAGCTGAATTCTCTGTCACTTGTGTCAAAATTGTTCTTACCAATAAGTTTTGCAGCCATCATGGCCTTTTGGTTTCTGGAATGCACCACCCTCCCACCACGGAGCTTCACATGAGCTGTTTCCTTATGGGCAATACTCTCCTCATTCCTAGTCAATTTCCACTCCTCTCAAATGTTATTTTTTTTTGGCCTAGGAAGATTTCTCTATGGCACCTATCAGAGTTTAAAATTATGGATTTCTTTATTCTCTTGATAAATATCTGGCTGTTTTGATGGCCTGGCAGCTTATATGGGCAGAGACCAGGTCTGTTTTGGCCCAGCATTGTGTACCTCTTACTTGTTGGTCCCAGTGCTTAGATGAAACAAGTTCACTGATTCAGTCAGGGTCCTGATGAGAAAGAGAGTGGTGTACTCAAAAAAATTAACTGAAACTAATTTAATGAAAGAACTATTCAGGTGAGGGGTCTCCTTAAATCCATTCTTCCCACCAATAATCTAACCCCACAGAGCAGCCAGAGTGGTGAGGGGTTCCAGAAAAGATGAAGGACCCAGGGGTGAGCAACAGTTTAAAGCCATCACCACTTCTAGGACTGAAGAGATGAGAAGAGGGTGTGTGTTTTCAGCTCCTCAGGAGAAAGCTGTGGCTTTAAGAAAGGGACCCCACCTGTGGCCATAGTAAGGAATGCAGTTAGTGCCAATCCACAGCACATAGGAAGACAGCCAGGGGAACCTCACTCTCCTCCCTCCTCTCACTCTCCTGCTGGCTCCTTTACTGGTCAAACTCAACTAAAACCAGAGGGCAAGGAGACTGAGTGATGTAAAGGTCAGCCACCCATAGCACAGAACAGGATGGAGAAAGATAGAGAATGGCTTTGAAGGAGCCAGTGCAGAATATCTGAACAGGCATCAAATGACCTTCTAGCTACTCAATTCAATATACCTTTTCACTTTCTTATCAGTGTCAACCACCCTGCAGAATTTGACAGTGTAGACAACCTTCTCCACAAGGTTTTTCAGGCCTGGAAAGGGCATCACAAGGGAATCTTTTCTGTCTTGCCCGCTTCACTTGAGACGTCTGCAATCATAGCCACGTGTTTCCTTGCAACTGGGCTCAGAGGATGGATCCCAGCTCACACATTGTTCCTTTTTTCATCCTCTCCCTCTCTGCTGGTGCCCTCTTTCAAGATGAGAAAATTCTAGGGTCTCTTGTTTTAAAAAATCCTCCCTTGATCACCCACATTTTTCTCCCTGCCATCCAACTCCTCCCCTAGTCACCCACCTTCTCTAAGGAGGGGTCTGTGTTTCCTACACCCATTCACTCTACTGCCTCCTGCAAACTAGCTTTTACCTCCTCCCCCCTCCCCCCTGCCAAGATTCATAATAGCCTCCTGATTGCTAAATTCAAAGGACTTTGCTTTGTATTTTTCTGAGATTCGGGCCATATAGCAGCGTTGATTACTTTCTCCTTGAAACTCTTCACTACCTTGGTTGCTATGGCAACCCCCTCTCCAAGTTGTTTGTCTCTTGTCTCTGGTCTTTCCCCGCTCCCTCTCCCTCCTTTGTCCCCCGCCCACACCTTAATCAGCCCCTCAAATGTCGCTGTAATTCAAGATTCTGTTCAAGCCCTCTCCCATTCTCTCTATGCATTTTCCTTGGGGTTCCCATTCCTTTCTATCCCTGGATTGGCCCCTCCAGTCACATCTCTTCCTGGGCCTCAGGCTGTGGGACCCAGTTGCCTACTGGGCATTACATGGCTGTGCCCCCAGGCCCCTCAACTCTATCCATCTGAGACTGGGTTCATTGTTACCACCCTCAAACTGGCCCCCAGGCTGTGTTCCTCACCAACCACTGAATTTCCTGCCCCCCCTCCCTCTGACACACACACACACACACACACACACACACACACACACACACACAAACACACACACGACTCACCCTTGGCTCTACCCTCACTCCCACCCCAACAGCCAATAATCATCAAACATTTTTTACTTTATTTTCTAAAGATTTCTGGCCAACCCCCTTTCATTGCTCCAGGTCAGACCTAATCCTATCTTATCTGGACCATAGTATCTTAATTGGTCTCCCTCCCTAGAGACTGTAAACTTCCAAATCTAGCCATCACACTGGCTGCTACAGTGGTTTTCCCAAACCACAAATTGGACATGTCACTGGTGTAAAAACTTTCAATAGTACCCACTGACTGTAGTATGGAGGGCCTGATCTCGGTCCTCTTCTTCAGTGACACTCTTCCCATTCCCTCCTCTCATATTCCAGAAACACCAAATGCCCTCAAGCCTCACTTCCTGGGCTTTGCTCAGAGTGTCCTTCCAGTTCCTCAACCTTGCTCATTCCAAGTCAGACCAGTGCTCTCCTCCTCATTCCAAGTCAGTGCTCTCCTCCTCTGGAAAGCTCTGTGCATCTCTATGTTCCATTATTGCACTTACCAGACTATATTTTAGGGTGTACTAAAATGTCCTGTAGTAGGATAATATTTTATATATTATTCAATGTGCCCTGCCCACTAACTTGCCCATCACTGTTTTGTATAACAAATGACCATAAACTTTAGTGGCTTAAAAACACAATTTATTACTTCTCATGGTTCTGGGGTTTGACAGGGGTCAGCTGGGTGGTTCTTGTTTAAAGTCTCAAACAATTGCAGTCAGATGGCAGCTGGGCTTGACTCATTGAAGGCTTCACTGGGCTTCCTGCTCAAGAAGTTTCATTAACATATCTGGCAGTCAGCTGGGAGCTCAGGGAAGTTGTTCACTAGTGTGCCCACATGTGGATCTACCACATGGATTGGACTTTTCACAGCATGGCAGCTGTGTTGCAAGAGTGAATGCTTTGAGAGGCTTGTGCAGAAGCTACAAAGCTGCTGATGACCGAGTCTCACAAGTCCCAGATGTCCCTTCTGCTACATTCTATTGGCCAAGAAAGTCACTAAGGCCAGCCCAGATTCATGGGGAGGGTAAGTAAACTCCACCTCCTGACGTGAGGAGTAGTATGTGTATACAAAAAGGTGGGGGGGTGGTGGTGATGGTGGTGGAATAGATGGTGACTATCTTTGGAGACTAGCTATCATCATCGTCACTCTCTCCTGATTCAGTCAGAGCTTTGGGAAATGGTTGGTATTGTTGTAGCATGAAAGTAATGAGTAAGACAGCCAATAGTTTCAAAATAGTTTCTTGAATCCTACAGGGAGTTTGGTTGTGGTTGCTGACCTTTTGTAAAGGGAAAAGAACCCAAGGAACTCAGAACTTGAAATTGATGCCATGAGCAGTAAACAGGGAAGAATGCAGACTCTGTCTTGACCAGCTAGTGGGAGAAGGGGAGTCATATGGAGACATAACTAATAGTATATACTAGATCTCTTACGGTGTTCCCCAAGAGACCAAAACCTCCCAGCTTGGCCTGGAGAGGTTGAGAGCCCTGCTGGGAGGAGATGTCTGACAGATGAGCCTGTGGGTGTTCTTCAGGGTCCTGTGTGTACCCATATCAAAGTACTGATGGTGAGGGTATAGGGAAGTGGGTGAGTGTAACTGGTGGAGTTCGAAATGCTTTGAGGTCAGGACAAGGATTCAGCCCCGGGTGTTTTATCTCAGTGGATACTAGTAGATCCTGATGATCAGGGTCAGATCTAAACCCTGGTGCCAGGGCAAAATAGGAGAACCCAGAACAGAGACCACCCTCAGTGAGAAAAGGACCAGCGGGAAATAGAGAAGCTGGAAGTGAACCAAGAATCTACTTAGGACAGTCCTAGCCAGTTTGGCTCAGTGGGTAGAGCGTCAGCTCATGGACGGAAGGGTCCCAGGTTTGATTCCGGTCTAGGGCATGCACCTCAGCTGCAAGGGGTGAGCGCGGAAAGTAACCAGTAGATGCGTGTCTTTCACATTGATTTCTCTCTCTCTCTGACTCTCCCCCTCCCTTCCACTCTCTCTAAAAGTCAATGGAAAAGTATCCTTGGGTGAGGATTAACAACAACAAAAGAATCTACCGTACTTAGGCCAGACAGGAAAAGTCCATATGTGGCTGCATTTACCTTGAACTGACATTAAATTTGTGCGACTGAACAGAAATGAGTGGCAGTGGTGATAAGAGTGAGGGTATGGAGAAACAAGAAGCTATATTTTGTCAAGGCTCTGTTTAGTGTAGCTTCTGGGCCAGCAACCTGGGGCCATCTTCAACCTTTCATTCTCTCATCTCTCATGTCCCATATGTCTACCTCAAGAATTTCTCTTGAATCCATCTCCTCTCTATCCATACTGCTGTTTAGCTCAGCTGTGCATCACTTCTCACCTGGACAACTGTGGTGACCTCTTAGGTATTCCTCCTTCCAGGCTTGTGGGGCCCTTTTCAAACCCTTTTCTACAGGCAGCCAGGGGGATAACATGATACATCCATTATTTTCTTTACCTAGCCCAGTGGTCGGCAAACTGCGGCTCGCAAGCCACATGCGGCTCTTTGGCCCCTTGAGTGTGGCCATGAAGTTTCAATTGCACTGTACGTGCGTGCCCGCAAGTGGTATTTTGTGGAAGAGCCACATTCAAGGGGCCGCAGTTTGCCGACCACTGACCTAGACCAGTGCCAACTCCCCTGGAAAATCATTCTGCACCTCAATCTACCTGTTTTGAATGGAATTCTCCTATTACATAATCCATCTTATTGTCCATCACTGATTGGACTGGGGTAATTAGATCCCTGACTTAGGCTGAGTCCTTCCCCAGATTTTTTGACTTGGAAACAGAGAGAGCTCATAATGAACATCACTGGAGCACTTACTACATGTCAGGCCCTGAGCTGAGCATTTTACAGGCATTATCTCCTTTAACTGTGACAACACTCTAAGGCTGGAGCTGCTACTCTCCTTGTTTCACAGATGAGGACACTGAGGGCAGAGAAATCAGCCAAAATAGTGAGTAGCAAGAAGCACTGACTTTAGTGAAACAGCTTAACCCAACTCTGGTACTCACACCTTGGTCTCTGTTTGGCCACAAACCTGAGAGTGAGGCTGGTATGCAGCAGGGTGTGGAGGCATAGAAATGAGGGAGAGTGGGTCTGCTAGTCAAGCCCCTGGCCCCAGGGGACCTGGAGGCCCACCTAGCCTGGCCTGTGGTTTGGTTATGGAAGCCAAACAAGCTCTCTTTCTGACTGAGCTGATTTGAGTTGAGCTTCTTTTATTGGCAAAGAAAAGTGACTAAGTGAGAATGTGATCACACCTGTCTCCCTGCTTAAGCACTGGTTCCTCATTACCCTTAGGAAACTCCTTGGCATGACACACAGGCCCTGCATGTACTGGCCAGCCTGACTTGTCACTGCTCCATCTCCTGCTGCATCCATGCCCTCAGCCCTGTGTGCCCCATACACGCTGGACTCACCGTTGTCCCTAACACCCTGTGGATGTTGCTGGCCTCAGGATCAGGTAAGAGATGAGATACAGGCCAGCTCTCCCTGCTCCCTTTCCCCTCCCGACTCTCAAGTTCTTTGAATCCAAGCCTATTTAGGATTTCACCTGGCAGTCTCTTCTAAACTCTTGGCTCAAAACTTACCTCTGTCATAGGCCATCTCCTAAGAACCTGGGTGTTTGGCTTTTCTTTTTTTTTTAAATTATAAAGACAATTTGTGACCATCGTAGGTAATTGTGAAGTACCTAAAGTACCCAGAGGCAATCACTGTTCACATCTTGATATACTTATCAGAATTGCTTTTTAAAAGACCAATTTTCCATTTTTTCCCATGTAATATATAGTATTTATTTATTTGTTTATCTATTTATTTAGTTTTTTCAACAATTTATTGTATTGGTCTATTCATTTCTTAACACACTTATTTTTAACCAAACTTCCCTTCAATGTGTATCCAGACATAGAGACTATTTTTTGTCATAATCATCACTAGATGGGATCAAGAAGAAATCCTTCCAGAACTATGAGTTTGTAACTAAAAGATAAAGGCACTCCTTGAAAACAGAGAGAGGGGTATTCTCCTTTAAAATGATCTTTGGCTCTCTGAGGAAATATTTTTGTCCCAACAACTTAGATACCTTGTTATTGCACTAGAGTTATTTAAAAATGTGATCTCTGGTCTCCTAACTACAACTCAAGTTTGCAACCCTCCAAAAGATTGTCAAACACAAAGCCTGTGCATCAGATGACTATGATCATGATAATTCTGCATAACAAACAATGACACATCTTGCAGCATATACAGAAAGCATCTATTCAGCTCATGAGTTTTGAGGTTGGCTGGGGCTTGGCTGATCTAGCTGGATTTTTCTGGGCCAGCCTTCTGGCCCTGGGTCCAATTTGGGTTGGCTTAAAAAAATTATTTACAGTTGACATACCGTATTATATTAGTTTCAGGTGTACACCCCAGTGATTAGACATTATACAGCTCACTAAGTGATCATCCCAATAAGTCTCATACCCATCTGACACCACACATAATTATTAGAATACTAGAGGCCCAATGCACAAAATTCATACATGGGGGTGGGGGGTTCCCTCAGCCTGGCCTGCACCCTCTCCAATCCATGACCTGTCAGATATCCTTCTCGAAATTCGGGACTGCTGGCTCCTAACCACCTCTGCCTTCTGGCCTAATCACCCTAACTGCTCTCCCCTGCTGGCCTGATCGCCCTAACTGCTCTCCTGCTGACCTGATCCCCCTAACGCAGTGGTTCTCAATCTTGGCTGCACATTAGAATCACCTAAGAATCTTTGTAAAATCCTGATTTCTGGGCCTCATCCTCCAGAAATTCTGTTTCTTTGTTATGGGGTGGGGCCACAACATTAGTAACAAAGAAACAGAATTTCCGGAGGATGAGGCCCAGAAATCAGGATTTTAAAAAGACTCCCAGGTGATTCTAATGTGCAGCCAAGGTTGAGAACCACTGCCCTAACGGCTCTCTCCTGCAGGCCTGATAGCCCCTAACCGCCTCTGCCTCAGTCCCACCACCATGGCTTTATCCAGAAGGATGTCTGGAAGGTCACCTGGAAGATATCCAGTCTAATTAGCATATTACCCTTAATTAGTTTAGATTATTGACTACATTCCCATGCTGTACTTTATGCCTCATTACTATTTTGTAACTACCAATTTGTACTTCTAAATCTCTTCACCTTTTCCCATCTCCCAACCCTGATCATTCCATCTGGCAACTACAAAATGTTCTCTGCATCTTATATGTATAAGTTTGTTTCTGTTCTGCTTGTTTATTTTGTTTTTTAGATTCAATTGTTGATAGATATGTATTTATTGCCATTTTATTGTTCATATTTTAATCCATTTTTCCCCCTTCTTCTTAAAGAAAACCCTTTAACATTTCATGTAATACTGGTTTGGTGATGATGAACTACTTTAGCTTTTTCTTGTCTAGGAAGCTCTTAGATGTCCTTGAATTCTAAATGATAGCTTTGCTGGGTAGAGTAATCTTGGTTGTAGGTCCTTGCTTTTCATCACTTTGAATATTTCATGCCAATCCTTTCTGACCCACAAAATTTCTGTTGAGAAATTAGCTGAATGTCTTATGGAAGCTCCCTGTAGATAACTGCTTTTCTTTTACAGTTTTTAAGATTATCTCTTTGTCTTTAACCTTTGACATTTTAATTATTGAATGTCTTGGTGTGGGCCTCTTCTGGGTTCCTCTTGTTTGGGATTCTCTGCACTTCCTGGACTCATATGTCTATTTCCTTTACCAGGTTAGGGAACTTTACTGTCATTATTTTTTCAAATAGGTTTTCGATTTCTTGCCTTCTCTCTTTTCCTTCTGACAACCCCATGATGGAAATGTTGGTATGCTTAATGTTATCCCAGAGGTTCCTTGCACTACCCTCATTTTTTTTTTTTTTCTTTTTGCTACTCTGATTGGGTGTTTTTTGCTTCCTTATATTCCAAATCACTAATTTGATTCTTGGCCTCATCTACTCTATTGTTGATTCCCTGAAAATTATTATTCATTTCAGTTAGTATATCCTTCATTTCTGACTGGTTCTTTTTTTATGGTTTCCATGTCCTTTTTTTATGCAGTTGAAGTTCTCATTAAGTTCATTACGCATTGGTATAACTAGTGTTTTGAACTCTGCATCTATAGATTGCTTGTCTCCATTTTGCTTAGTCTTTTTCTGGAATTTAGTTCTGTTCTTTTATTTGGGACATCTTTCTTTGTCTCCTCATTTTGGCAATCTCCCTGTATTTGTTTCTATGTATTAGGTAGAGCTGCTACCTCTCCTGGGCTTGGTACAGTGGCCTTATGTAGTAGGTATTCTGTAGAGTACAGTGGCACAGCCTCCCTGATCACCCAAGCAGGGCACTTGAAGTGAACCCCCCAGGTGGGCTGTGTATACTTTCCCCTTTTTTAAAAAAAATATTTTTATTGATTTCAGAGAGGAAGGGAGAGGGAGAGATAGAAACATCAATGAGAGGGAATCATTGATCGGCTGCCTCCTGCCCGCCCCCTACTGGGGATCGAGCCTCCAACCCGAGCATGTGCCCTTGATCAGAATCGAATCTGGGACCCTTCAGTCCATAGGCCAATGCTCTATCCACTGAGCCAAACCGGGTAGGACTATACACCCTCATCTTGTAGTTGAGCCTTGATTGCTGTTGGCAAGTCCATGGGAGGGATTTACCCCCACGCCAATCAGATGCAAGGACTGGCTGTGATCGTTGACCATGGAGGATCAGCTGTGCAGGGGTCCACCTCACAGAGGACTTACTTCAGCAGGGCTCTGGTGCCTGCTGAGTCAGTCAAACAGAGTCTTTGCATCAGATGACTACAGTCATGATAATGCTATATAACAAACCACCACACATCTTGAGTGTGTCTCTTGTGGAGATGGTTGTGTGGTACTTCAATGTGTCTGAAGCTGTCTACTGGGTGTGCTGGCTCTGGGGCCTCCCAGAAGGTGCAGGCTAAAGTCAACCACTATCGTGTTCTGCTCTGGGGCATCTTGAATGAGCTCCAGGGTGATCTGCAGATGGCTGCCACTTGTGTTGGGCTTGAAGGTGCCCAGGTAAGGCCACACTGTGAACCAAGGCCGGCTGCTGCTAGTGCCAGGCCTGGGGCCACTTAACAAGAGGTATGGGGCAATCTGAGGCCAGCTGTTGCTTAAAAGATTTTAGGAGAGTCTGAAATATGAGCCAAAATAGGCCATTCATATGGAAAAGCCACTGAAAACAGTTTGGGTGGATCTCCAAGTAGGTTGGGGCAAGGAATCACCAGGGTGGGGCAAACAGTGTGAGCCAGGTTGATGGAGTCTCAGATATAGTGCCCACCTTCCAGCTGTGTGTGTGTGTGGCAGGGGGTGTCTCAGAAAAAGGAACAATGGCTTCTACCAGTCTGGCATAAAGTTGCCCCTCCAGCTGTTGCCCTGATGCCAGACAATTCAGTTCCTCCCTATATATCCTTGGGGCTTTTTGAGCTGCTGCCCCATCACTGGAGATCAGAGGAAGTGAGTCTGAGTAAGTCCATGCATGGACCCTTAAGAGGAACTGCCTGGGACTCCAGCAGCCTTCACAATCCCCCTGGTTTTTATAACCAAGTTATGGGGACTTCTCTTCCTGGCACTGGAACCCTGGGCTGGGGGCCTAGTGTGGGACTAGGACCCATCACTTCTCAGTGGAGACCTCTCCAGCCTAGATAATTCTACCAATTTTTATCTGCCCATTCCATGTCTCTGCCTCTCCTACCAGTCTTGATATGGTTTCTTTTTGTTTGTTAATCGTCACCTGAGAATATTTTTTCATTGATTTTTAGAGTGCATGGAAGAGAGACAGAGAAACATCTTTGTGACAGAGACACATTGATTGGTTGCCTATGCTCCAACACTGGCCAGGGTTATGGTTTCTTCTTTAAATCCCTAAATTGTAGAACTTCCATTCAGCTAGATTATAGGAAGTTCTGAATGAAGAAGCTTAGTTATAATTTTGATATGGTTGTGGGAAGATACGGGTATGGCATTTACCTATGCCACCATCTTGACAGGAAGCCTCATACATATAGTTTTTAAAAATCCAAGAGGATAGAAGAAGTTTGATGAGGACTAGCCATCTATGCCTTCTCCCCACCCCGAAACTGTCACCCCAGAGTTCCTGAGGTCACCTCCCCAGCTCTAAAAAGATCTTAGATTCCTTGTATTAGATGGAATGCTTTTACTAGCATTTAACAGAACACTTCAGAGTGGCTTAAGCAGTAAGAATGTTTATTTATTTCAAAGAATGATAAGTCCAGAAGTCAGTGGTTTCAGGTGCCTAGGCTCTGGGTCAGCAGAGAGCTGCATCTCCGGGCCTTCCCCTCCTGGTCACAATGTGGCTGTCAAAGCTCCAAGCGTCACGTTTCACCTAAGCAGAAAGGAAGAGGCAGGGCCAAGAAAGCTCCCAGGTTATTTCTTTAATCAGGAGGAAAGTGCTGCCTGAAGATGTCCCTTTATGAGATCCTAGTCAAAATTGGGTCACAAGAGTTCTCTGAACAGCATCTGCTATACCCTCTATCTAGTTCCTAAGATCCACTGATGTCCCTCCCACATGGCAGATAGGCTTTAGGTCACTTGGAAACTACGTCCCTCCATTCCTGCTTCTCCCAACACAGTTTTAAAGTACCTCAACTATTTATCTGTTTAATTTTAAGACATCTTGTCTCTTCACTCCTGTTCCACTGGTGTTCACAGAGGCTCTTGCCTCCCCACTACCATTCTCATCAGCCCTCCTACCCACTCCCTACATTGGTATCTCCCAACTTCTGTATCTTTACTTTCATGTTGTAATGGGTGATAATACTGACATTCTATGCTGAAACCATAATCAAATCCAGGCAAATACAAAAATTGAATATAAATGAAAACTGGAAAGGAAAAGACAAAATTATCATTATTTGAGACAACTATTCCATCTATTTCCTGTGGGTACCTATCCATATATTTACAAGTTTTTAGAAAGTTTAGAAAAGTGCACACTGAGCCCATTACAGTGGCTACCTCTCGGGAGAAAGAAGGAAATGGGGCGGCAGTGGGTGGCCAAAAGGGACTTGAGCTTCATCTGCAATGTTCTAGTTTTTAAAAAGGAGAATATATTCATGTTTCACTGGTATCATTAAACTTTAATTTGAAAAAATTCCCATTCATTTTCAGCCAATTATGCCAGCTCTGTGTGTCTGGCAGTGCTGGCATGTTTGTGCCCAGGGAGAAAGAACATTTACTTTGTGTGTGTATATGAATGAAATACAGTAATTAGTAAGTAGATTTAGAAAAATGTAACAAGCAAAAGCAAAACAAGAAAGGGGGTGAGAAGAGAACTCCTTCACAATCACAATACAAACTAGAGGAACAAACCCATTAGGAAACTGATAGCTTCTTTATGGAGAAAACTGTAATATGTGGCTGAAAGACACACTAGATGATCAGAATAAATGTAGGGCTCCACGGTATTCATAAGTTGAAAGGCTCAGTATTGTATTGATTCAATTTTCCCCAAATTGATCTTTAAATTCACAGAACTTGACAGGCAAGTTTTAAAATTCATGTGGAGGACTTAATGTGCAGTAATAGTTAGATTAGATCATTGGAAAGGAAGCACAATGAAATGGAGCATTTTATTTAATGATACCAAAATGGTATAAAGTTATAGCAAATAAAATATTCTGGTACAGACAGGAATATATAAACCGATGAAACAGAACAGGGGCCTCAGACCTCCCTAGCACTTCAGCTCAATGGAGAAAGAACGTACTAGTCAATCTACTGTGCTGCAATTATCAGCTCTATGTTTGGAGAAAGGTTAGATCATATCTTATTTCAATCATAAAATATATTGCAGATGCATTAAAGACCTAAATAAAAACAAAATTATCAGAAAAGAATACAGAATATATTTAAGCCTTAGGAGTAAAAAAGACCTACAATAGGATATATAAATAAAGGGAATGGAGGAAAAGATTGCTACATTTGATTATGTCAAAATTGATAACTTGTCTAACAAAAGATCCTACAGAGTTAAATAAAAAAAAACAACAACAGATAATTAAGAAAGAGAAAATACAAAAGTCATACACATATTAAAATCTCACTAGCAAACAGGTATTATACATTTTTTAAATGATTCAATTTTTCATCTATCAGATTGGCAAATATTTAAAACAACTGCTTATGGTATGGAGATTAGAGCCTTCTCATACCCTCTGGCTGGAAATTTAAATGGTACATAAATTAAGGAGGATACTTTAGTAATATTTGTTAAAACTAAAAATGTGGAAAGCATGAGACCCCAAATTCCATTTCTGAATCACTAGCCTAGAAAAACAGTGGAGGCATGTGCAGGCGGTTTTCCTACAGTGCTGCTTATAGAAAAGGAAGCAACTTAATGTCTGTAGATCTTGGGGAAGAGGAAATGAGGTACATTCATGGGAATAAATACAATGCAGCTAATAAAGGATTGGGCAAGAGCCATTTGTATCAATATGAGTATATCTTAAAATAAAAAAATAAGTGAAAAATGCAGCTCACTCTAAAGTCCCAATAAAGTGGGATGATTCATTCAAAATACCTACATTAATACTATGGAAGGAGACAAAACTGTGGACAGGGTGGGAAACTCAGACTTCAGGGAATGGCTAAAGGCAACTTTAGCTATATTCACATTGTTCTACTTTTAATAAGGAGAATGCATTCACCCTTTACTTGTTTGATTAAAGTATAATTGGAAAAGATTCTAATTTGTTTTCAGCCAACTCCACCGGCTCTCTGTTTGGCTGTGCCTGAATGTTTGTGCTCAGAGAGAGAACGTTTACTTTGTGTGCATGTCTGCAAATCAGGTACAGGGATTATTAGCAAATGGGTTGCAATGGAATATGAAGGAACAAGGACCAGACAAATAAGGGGAGAGGGAGACCTATTCTCAGTTGACAGCAAAACCTATAATAACCCTAGAAACACATTTATCAGGAAATGCACAAGACTTTGACCACAGAAAATCACAAAACATCCCTGAGAGATAAAAACGCTGACTGGAACTGAGAAATATAGCAATGTGCATTGGTAGGGAGACTCAGTATGACAAAGATGCCAATTTTCTTCAAAGTTATCCATAAACTCAATGTAATCCCAATTAAAACCCTAGCAGAAATTTTTCTCCAACTTGACAGGCTGATTTTAAAATTCATGCAGCGGGACAAACATGCAAGGATGACCAAAGCAATTTAGCAAAAACAACAAAGAGGGTGGGATTTGTCTCGCCTGTTAGCAGAGCATATTATCAAGCTCGGGAGTAGACAAATAGATTAGTGGACCAGAAAGAGCTCTGACATAGACCCGCATTGGCATTTAGTGTCAGGCAAAAGTAGCAATTTGAAATCACAGAAATGATGGATTATACAATAAGTGACATTGAAAAAAATTGGTTATCAATTTTGATATTTATGAAAATTAAACACCAATATCACATTAAAAATAAGCTTCATATACAGTAAAGTCTTAAATGTGAAAACTGTAAAATAATGCCAAATATAAATACAAGAAAGAGAACTATGTAAGCTTTAGAAAAAAATATAGAAAAAATGGTTGTGATCTTAGTTAACAGAAGGCCTTTTTAAGGCAAGACTCTACATTTGACATAAAAATTAAAAGTTCTATTATAAAGGATACCGTTCAGTTAAAAGACAAGGTTCAGAATAGTAGAGAATTATGTTCAATGCATAGAGTGGACAGGGAATGAGTATTAAGGAAATATAAAGAATTCCCATAAATCAATAAAAGAAGATAACTCAGAAAAAATATGGACAAAGGATATGCACAGATGATCCCAACAGGGGGAAATATAAATGGCCAGAAACCTGTGAGGACAACACATAATGACCAGTCACTTAGGAAAATATAAATTAAACCAAGAAGAAAGCATTTTTTTTTTTTTTTTTACCCATTTGAGCTATAAACCTTAAAAGCTGGCCATGATCTGGAAAAAATATGAATTTACAGTTACTTGTGGAAGGAGTTTTAATTGGCACAGCCACTTCAGAAGCCAACCTGGGCCATGTCTAATAAAACTAAAACAGTGGACAACAGAGAGGCCAGATTTCACTCTCAGTACCTATCTCATAGAAACATTTCAAGAGGCTGTTCCCAGCAGCATTCTTCATAATAGGGGGAAAACCCCTCAGGGTCTGTGCATGCTAATAAAGGGAACACAGGGTACAGCCATGTGAAGGGGTACTAACAGTTATTATAAGGCGGGAATAAGAGCTGCTATATCACTAACATTGTAGATCTCAAAAATATAAGACTGAATGAAAAAATGCAGGATATAGTACAATACCTATGATGTGGTATTATTTATTTGAAATGCCTCCATCAGTACTGTGTGGAGGGTGATACATAAAACTGAACCAGCAGCCACCTCTGTGGAAGGGGAAGGAACCAGGATCTCAGGTGGCCAAAAGAAACTTTAGCTATATTCATATTGTTCTACTTTTAATAAGGTGAATGCATTCACCCTTTACTTGTTTGATTAAAGTATAATTGGAAAAGATTCTAATTTGTTTTCAGCCAACTCCACCGGCTCTCTGTTTGGCTGTGCCTGAATGTTTGTGCTCAGAGAGAGAACGTTTACTTTGTGTGCATGTCTGCAAATCAGGTACAGGGATTATTAGCAAATGGGTTGCAATGGAATATGAAGGAACAAGGACCAGACAAATAAGGGGAGAGGGAGACCTATTCTCAGTTGACAGCAAAACCTATAATAATCCTAGAAACACATTTATCAGGAAATGCACAAGACTTTGACCACAGAAAATCACAAAACATCCCTGAGAGATAAAAACGCTGACTGGAACTGAGAAATATAGCAATGTGCATTGGTAGGGAGACTCAGTATGACAAAGATGCCAATTTTCTTCAAAGTTATCCATAAACTCAATGTAATCCCAATTAAAACCCTAGCAGAAATTTTTCTCCAACTTGACAGGCTGATTTTAAAATTCATGCAGCGGGACAAACATGCAAGGATGACCAAAGCAATTTAGCAAAAACAACAAAGAGGGTGGGATTTGTCTCGCCTGTTAGCAGAGCATATTATCAAGCTCGGGAGTAGACAAATAGATTAGTGGACCAGAAAGAGCTCTGACATAGACCCGCATTGGCATTTAGTGTCAGGCAAAGGTAGCAATTTTAAACCAGTGGATAAATAATATATTATTCCATAAGTGGTGTTGGAACAATTATTTATCTTTAGAGAGGTGGGGAGGGATTAAAGTTAGATCCTAAGATTCATGTGTATAGAGTTTATTTTATATATAGAATAAAGGCTTAAATATATACATGTATGCAAACTATAAATTTTAGAGAAGAAAACACAGAAATGTTTTTGAACTTGATATAGGGAAGGCTTTCTTAAATAAGACTGTAAATTTATCAGTTTTTTATCTATTAAAACGTAAAATTTCTCTAAGATAAAAGATACAATTAAATTACAAGAATCAATGTAAGAAAACATTTATAACATACATAACAAGGTATTAGTATTCAAAATGCATAAAGAACTCCTAAAAATCAATAGCACAAAGACCAAAAAATCTTTAAAAAGTAGGTAAAGGGTATGGACAAGCAATCCAGAGGAGGAAATATAAATAGATAGTAAGCACATGAAGATTTCAGCCTTGCAGGTATATTCAGAAAATGCAAACTAAAGCAAGATATTATTTTTCACTCATCAGACTGGTTAAAAATGTAGAATTTGGAGATGGCCTGGGTAAACGGACACTCTCACACATTGCTAGCAGGAAATTCCATTACTATGGCACTTTGAAGAACATTTTAGCAGTCTCTAGTAGAATTTAAGATGTGTATACCTATGACATATCAATTCCTCTTCTAAGTATTTTTCAGAGAAACACTTGAATGTATGCAAACAGGCAATGTCCAAGGAAGCGCTTAATGGCTTCGTCTTAATGTAGTGACACTGGGAACATTTTAAAAGTCAATCCGTAGGAAGCAAGGAAGTCAAACGTGGTGTATCGGTTATGGCCGCCGGTTGCCAGCTGCAAGGAGCACTGTACTGTTTGGCAGGCTATACCAGGGTCCCGTAGGGTGCACTAAGCTGAGAGCAACACCTCCAGCGTGTACACACCATGTCTGTGCAAACAAACACATACACAAAGAGAATAAAAGATGTGTTTCAATGGGCAGAGGAAAACATTTTGGGTAAACAGCAAAAGCCTAAGAACAACTACCTCTGAATGGGGGGAGGGGCCTGAGGAGGTGGTGTGGGAGGTCAGAAGAAACCTCTTTATCTGTAAGGCTCTAATTTTATGTATAAGAAAATATATTCATGTATTACTTGTATAATTAAAATTTAATTCACAAGTTCTAATTCATTTCCAGCCAATTAGCTCTACTTTACATGTGTACTGTGTTCTCATTTGTGTGCCCAGGGACAAAGTACATTTATTTTGTGCCTGTGAATAAAGCATCATGATTAATAAACTGATTAAAACTTGGAAAACAAAAAGAAAAAGAACCTTTTTCCACTCACAGAAGCCACAAAATTGATAAGGTGGGTACACAGGCATAAATCTATTAAGAAATGTGACAAAAGCGACCAACCATTATTAAAAGTCATTAAAAACCAAACCAAACAAGTAAGACTGATTAAATGGAGACAGATACCATGTTTATAGATGGGAAGAACTGATATCCTGAAGATGTTATTTCTCCCTTCAATGCAATCCCACTCAAAATTCCACCAGGAGGTTTTTTTTTCATGGTAATCTGACAAGCTGATTCTAAAATGTATGTGAAAAAGTAAATGTGTAATATGACCAAGGTTAATTTATAAAAGAATAAAGAGCCAGGAAGAGAGAGGTATTTACCATATTGGGTAGCAAGATAAAGCTATGCTCATTAAAATCTGGTATTGGCCTAGTAGTAGACAAATAGATCCACAGATCTGAATAGAGTCTAGACATAGGGAACTGGGAGAAAAAATGGGGTGGGGACAATAAATAGTGCTTACTGGTTATCCATTTGGAAAAAGACCAAGTTAGACCTCTGTGTCACATCATACAAGGAAATACATTTCAGATGGATTAAGGACTTAAACATTTTATTAAAATTTAGGAATTTTAGATGCAAATATAGAATATATCATTCACATGATGGGGAAGCTTCTTAACAAGAGCACAACCTGCTCCGATGCCAGTTCTGCAGATTCCGGCACTGTAGTTTGAAAGGATGCTTTAATATCTGGTAGGTCTCCAGTCGGACTGTACTTCCAACCTCCTGCAAGTGCCTGTGGAATATCTCCATCTGGACCCGGCAGGTCTCTCTTCCTCTTGAGCTCAACCTGGTCCTGGGAAGAGGGATTGTGATACTGGTTGGACTGAGTGCTGAACCCAGCTCCTGCCACTTAAGCTGCATGTCAGCAAGGCACTTCCTTCTCTGGTTTCCGTTTCCTCTATGAAATGGGGCAATGCTGTGTCTTGTGGGGGGATGTGAAGTTCATATGAGATGGGGAGTGTAAACAGAACACAGAAGTGGCAGAGATTACAAGGATGAGAGAAGCCAACTCTACTTTTTCTCCACTCACCCACCCAAGCCCCTGCCACCCATGACTTATTATCCCAATTCTTTCTTCTTTACTGCATTCTGAAGAATTGTCACACATTCTTTTTGGTCAAAAGTTTTAATGTTGACTTCAGATATTTGATTCCAGGGCAGAAAATACCGATTCAGCACCCAAAGTGCTTACTGCTTGTTGCTAGGTGCTGAGAAACACAAAAAATAGTTAAGACCTGATTCCAGCCATGAGGCAGGAGAAAACTGGTGCTAATTAGCACTGTAGTAAGTACACAGGTCAGAGAAAAGCTCCCAAAAGAATATGAAGATCGAATTACTCTCTAAAAGGTAAATAATTTAATTTTGCCCCTTCCAGTCAAATACACATTATTGCCCTAAACTAACTTATCCACCTCAACACTTGATCCCAGTCCTTTGGGAGCTCATTTCACTAATTGTCTCCATCCATAATCTCTTTGTCGCTCGGGCTCACATCCCTCAGAATATTCATATACCAGCGCTGTTCTTTCCTGTAAGATTAAAATTAAAAAGTCCTAGCCCTGGCTAGATGGCTCAGTTGGTTGGAGCGTCATCCCATAAACCAAAAGGGTGCAGGTTTGATTCCTGGTCAAGGCACATAACCAAGTTGTGGGTTCAATCCCAGTTGGGGCGAGTATGGGAGGCAACCAATGGATGTTTCTCTCATATTAATGTTCCTCTCTCTCCCTCTCTCTCTCTACCTCTCTCTTAAAACCAACAGAAACATATCTTCAGGTGAGGATTTAACAATAATAATAAAAAATAAAATAAAAAAACATATCCTCGGGTGAAGATTAAAAAATAAAAAGCCCTAGACTTTGCTCCTTCCTCTTTATTCTCCTTAGTCAATACTTCTCCCAAGCTGCCTCTGGTAAAGGTCCCCAGAGGTCTCTCATAGGCGCTGGGAGGTGCCAATCAGCACCACCACCAGGCTGTCCAATTCCAGGGGCATCATGTTGATTGTGCAGTTGCACATTGGAGGGGCTCACCAATCAGCCCTTGTCCCGTGACCTCTCTGCACATACCCTCTGCTGTCCATTTCAGCTTTCTACTGAAAGACCACTCTGGCCCTTTCTTTTTAGTAACCTAGGAAGGTGTTTTTTTCTTCCTTTTATAGTCCCCAAATGTTGGTGCTTCCTGGGCTAGGTTCTGGCTTCTTCCTCAGCAGTCCTCACAGCCCCAGAATGCTCCAGAAACCTGACATCACTTCAGTTCACATTTCCACCCAGGATTCCTCAGGAGCTCTGAACCAGTCTCTGCAATTTCTCACTCTGTACTCCGCATCTATGCATTCAGCCACTTCCCTCCCTACCTCCGTTTGGATGAGTCTCAGCTGTCTACCACCCTGGGGTAGACTTGGGGGCTGCCTCATAGACACAGTCCCTTTCTAGGGCTCCCCAGTTCTGAGAATGGCACTGCCACCTCACCAGTAAGGCACACCAGAAACTCAGGGGTCACCCTGAATACCTCCTCCTCTCCCTGTCCCTCTTCAATCCATCCAGCACCAAGATTAACCAGAATATGTTGACTGTCCAGATCCTGGCCACTACAATGACATAAGCTTCTTAACTGGTCTCCAACTCTATGCTGCCCTAATGACTTCTCCATAGAACAGCCAGTCTCAGGTTATAGTGATATACTAGGGTAGGTCTCAACCCAGCTTTCCTTATGTATATCTCCATATCTCTGTACAGCTAGCACTGCCTGCCTCTCTGGTTTCACCTCACCCCCGTTTGCACAGGCTGTTCCGTCTGCCCAGAGTGCTTTCCTCCAATTTGCTCTGTCCCATTAACTCCTTCCCCTTCTTAACAAACTGGTTCAAGTGTCACCTCCTCAGGGGAGCCTCCTGGAGTCAGCCTAGGGCAGGTCCCCTATTGTATACCTCCAGCACTTAGTGTCTTTCCTTCAGAGTGCCTATCGATGTTGGAAATGGTACGTTTATGTGATTATCTGATGCATGTGTTTCTCCCCTAAACCAAAAAAGCTTCATGAGAACAGGGATTCTGTCTACTTTAATTCATTTACCCAAGTATCCATAGTGTTAGGCACACAATAGGTGCTAAGTTAGACAATACAGAATGAATAAACTTTTGGTCACTAAAGAATGCATATCACTTGTGGGAGTTGATGTCTGCCTCCTATGCTCAACCTCCCACCCCATCCCTCACATCATGAAGTCTTTCTTCCAGACTCTTCAAAGGACTCTTGGTGGTGGATTCACCTCCCCCTAATATCTCAACATTATTCCAGCCTATGCCCGATCACTCCCCCAAAATGCTCTTATTTAGGTCACCAAAAGTTTATTAATTATCAAATCCAAAGTAGAAAATTCTGTCTTATTGGAATTCTCTGCTCTGCTGCATTTGACAGTGTTGATTACTTTCTTCTTGAAACTCTTCACTACCTTGGTCGCCATGGCAACCCACTCTCCTAGTTGTTTGCCACATCTTTCTCCTTAGTTGCCTGCCCACACTTTGACTGGTTCTTCAAATGTCACTGTAAATCAGGATTCTGCCCAGGGCCCTATCCCATTCTCTCTCTGGTGATCTCACTCATTCTCAGGGTTCCCATTACTCTTTGAGTGGGCATGGCTCTAGGCTGGAAATTCTGGTCAAATCTCTTCCTGAGCTCCAGATGTGGATCCAAGAGCCTGCTGGGTGTGACCCAAACCACTTGGCTGTATCTAAGTCCACTGTCTTGCCCCTCAAACTGGCTCCCCATGCTGCCTGTGTTCCCCATCTCAGGGGCCTCCCCACCATTCACTCTGTCACCCATCCAAGTCATCCTTGTCATTACCCTCTCTCATATCCTAATGGCTAATCATTCACCAATTATTTCTGTTTTTTAACTACTACAAATTTCTGACCTATTTCTCTCCATCTCCACTGGTCTAGTTCAGGCCTCTCACTCTCCTATCTGGACTCTGCTCCTCTCTGCCTCTGGGCTAGTTCTTATAATGGATGTCTGGGGATTTGGGCTTTCTAGTATCCCTTATTCTTCCCTAATGCCTCTTGTAACACTTTAGGGAAATTTCCTGTTCCCTGTTTTATGTGGCTGTGCTGGGATGAGACTGATCACACACAGAAGCAACAGAGGCTCTTCCTCCAAGTTATGCCTCTCATTATCCAGGTCCTCAGGGGGTGGCATGAGGCCTGAGCTCAGCCAGTTAGACCAAGGCTCTCTCCTGATTTTGAGTTCTGTCCAAATATGACAGAAATAGAATTATTTGATGTCTAAGACAGCAGTCACCAACTGGTGGTCCGCGAGGTCTGAAAAGTTGGCGACCACTGGTTTAAGGAGACACCACCAGGTACCCTGAATGTAGCATTTAAGATTGTGCCCCAATCCTCTTCTACTTCATTGCCCATCATTCTCTTCCTCTAATCTGCCTCTCTGGGCCTCAGCTTCCTAACCTGGGAGATGGGGCTAATGGTAACCCACTTGGTGTGGGAGGATGGGGTTAGGATGATCAGATGAGATAATGGTCATGACCCCACCATGTAAACTACTAGTATAAAGAGCTATGTCCACACTGGAGTGCAGAATATATTTCCTGAAGTCCAGATAGCCTTACATCCAGACAGCCTCAACCTTGACTTTTCCTTCCCCCTTGTTCATTGTTTCCCTGGGAATTGTTACAAAATCTCTGTGGTAAAAAAATTCTGAACCACTATTTCAAACATTTGATTTCAAGCAGAAAGTAATTATCCTGCCTCTACCTAGCTCGCTGCCTGTTGCTAGGTGCCGAAAGGTACAAAGAATGAATAAGACATGGCCCTGGACACCAGGCAGGATAAAACTACTGCTAATTAGAGCTGTAGTTAAGTACCCAGAGGGCAGAGAAAAAGCCTCCAGAAGAACATAGAGATCAGGTGACTTGTAAAATGTACCTGAATCAATTTTGTTCATTTCCACCAACACAACTAATCCCTTCACTTCTGCACTTAATCCCAGCGCTCTAGGGCTCCTTTCATTACCTATTCTTGCTCTTCAAATTTGGGCTTACAGAGCCCTCCTCCCTTCAAATGTCAGTGTGTAAGAAAAAGCACCTTTTCTGACCCCACTGTCCCCTCAAAGTCCCCCCTTTTCCCTTCTGCTTTCTTAGCCATACCATCCCCCACTCAGGTGGGCTTCTGACCCCTCCCTCAAAGTTGTTGTGGCAAAGATTCCCAAAGACCAGATCCAGGAGATGCCCTCGCTTCCCCGACTCTGTGCATCTGGCCCACCAGTGGCCACCCTGACCTCTGAAAATTCTTTTTCCTGGGCTTCTAGTATGCCCACTTTTTGGTCTTCTCCTCTGGCCCTTTCTGCTCAGTCTCCTTAGCAGTATCCTCTTTCTGCATCCATCCCTAAAATGCCAGTTACAGCTTGGAGTCTGGCCCTACTCCACAAACTGCACCTTCTCCTTTAAGCTCATCCTTAATTCTCCATCCATCCCCCTTGGGAGATGCCCACACTTCCTTTGTGAGCTCCAAACTGGCATGTATACTTCCAGCTTGACAACAGCCCTAGTCACTGTCACCAGTGAACGTTTTCCCTCCTTACCCCCATGTCCTTTGATCTTGCCTCTGATTTATGCAGACAGGAAAACTTTAGGTGACAGCACTTTCACTCTCTCTTCTATTGTGTCTATCCTTATTTCCTCTTAATGCAGCTCAGAAATTCTCCTTCACTCAAATCATAACTAGCAACTTCTCCCCAGTTATCCCAAACTCCCCAGGACAGGTGGCCATGCTGCCTGGCTTTCCCTCCCCTTTCACTCTCATTTTCCTCTGCCACCTCATGTTCCAGTGAGGATTTAGCAACACCCCCCCCCCCCCCATCCCTAGCCCCCAATTGCTCCATCTGGTGGGCTCTCAGTCCTTATCTAACTGGCTTTTCTCTTTTGTCTTCATATTATTCTTTCCTGGAATAGCTCCACATCCCTGGGTTTCCATGTTACACAGGCTCTAGGTGCTTTTCCATCTCTGACTTCCTTTTTTGCCTCTGTGGGTTTTTCTTTCTTTCTATCCACCCCTTAAATGGGAAGAGGTTCTCTGTCCAGACCCCCTTTCTCTTCTCAGCTGCTGAATTCTCTTAGGACCACCTCACCAAAGCCCATGGCTATAATCACTCTTAGTCACAACCTAAATCTTTTGTTCAAATTTCCTGCTGGATCCAAACTCTCTACCTACATCCACTTGGATGCCCACCTTTTACTCAACTTGTCCAAAATTGGCTCACGAATCTTCCTCCAGCCACACTCCAAAGCCTGTTTTTTTTCCTGGGTATTCTCCCAGTCACCCAAGATAGAAACAGAGAAGGCATCCTTGGTCAGCAGGTTCTTCTATTTTTATCTTCTCACCATCCTCTTGGCTTCCACCCTAATTCAGGTCTTGCCTTCTCTACCTGGATCAAAGCAATCATTTTCTCATTGGCCTTTGAATCCCCAAATGTCTTCAAGCAACCAGAATAATTACGCTAAAACAGAAATCTTCCGACAGCACCTGCCTGCTCAAAACGCTTCAGTGGTTCCATTGTCAAAAGGAAAAAGACAAAACTCTTCAATTAGACAAACTTGACACTGTGATGAAGACAAACCTTCTTCATCCCTGCCTCTTATTTCATGTTTTGGCAATCCTGAACTGTCTACAAATTCATCCATGATGCTTCTCACTTCTGTCTCTGCACTATACCTGAAAACTACTTATCCAGGCACCTCTCTAGGAACACCCCTGGATGCTCCCATAAAACTTCACACAAACTTCATGCTTTGCCCATGTCCTGTATCTCTGGCCATCTTCTTACGACACATAGTAATTTTAGTATCTGTCTGTATCTTTCTTACCTCTTTGACTGCATGCCCAAGAGCGGGCACTACATCTTATTTATCTTCATATATATATTTATCTTCATATATAGTTATTAATGCTCACCTGAGGATATTTTTCCCATTGACTTTTAGAGAGTACAAGGGAGGGGGGGAGGAGGGGAAAGGAGCTGCGTGTATGCGCGCGCGTGAAAGAGAGGGGGGGGGGACATCATTGTCTCCCATTTGCACCCCAACTGAGATCGAGAATTGAATCTGTAACTCAGGTACATGCCCTTGACCCTCTGGTGTGCAGGCTAACACTAACCACTGAGCCACGCTGGCCAGGGCATTATCATCATATTTTAATACTTAGCACTATGACTAAGTAATAGTGCCCATTCCATTGTATCCTCATCAACATTGTGTATTCTTAAACTTTTTCCCCCTAATTTGTTGGTAGAAAACTTATTGTTTTTCATTGTTGATCTTCAGTTATTAATAAAATTATTTTTCAAAAAATTTTTAGTCAATTCGATTTCCGCTTCTGTAGACTGTTTAGATGAACTACATACTTATTAGTTGTGTTTTTACTGTTAAGGTTTTGCATTTGTCCTCTTATACATTATGGATCTGCAAATAGTTCACCCACTCTGCTTTTTGGTTCTGTTGGTGATATTGTTTGACATTGTAAATATTTAGTTTTGATGTAGTCAAATTGGTTTGTCACTGCTTTCTTGATATCATTTTGTTGCTTTTTAGCTTAGTGGACACTCCCTATTCAAATACTTGTTAAATATCCACTTCCTTTCCTCCCTGGTTTTTAATGGAAACATAGCTCTTCACTGACCTTTTAAAAGAGCTTTTGAATTTGGGTGTGGGTTCTCAGATGATGTTGAAAATAAATTATTATTTTTATTTCAATAGCCAGAGCCCCAATTTTGGACAAGTCTTCCCCCATGGCTCTGATTCTGAACTAAACTATTCCTGGCTGATTATGGAGTCAGGGCCACAGCCTTCTCAGAGAACTTGCCACCTGGACAGGGAACTGGAAAGCTTTGGGAAAGTATGCTTTCAGGCAGTGACAATGAATACAGGGAGGCATTTCTGGAAGCCCTACCAAGACAGTGTATAGAAAGATGGTTCAACTACTTTGCTGATATGAATGGCTGAATCTAGTTGGTACTGATCAGTCCTGGAGGATTCTGTTTCTGCAAGGAAACATTACTCAGGGATCATAAGAGGGGGAGATCCCAATCCCACCCCTCACCTGCATCAACCTACCTGTACAGACTCTGCCAGGACATTTTACCATCAGTAGAAAAACATCTCAGCCAGTTCCTGCCAAATTCATCTTCAAGAGTTCTGCAGCCACCACCATGACTTCTCCATGCTCCAAGATCCTGGGGTCATCATGTCCCCTGCCCAATTACTGCCCTAGGCACCAGGGCATCTGAGGGAGATGCTAGAGCTAGAAAGGAACTCAAGGATTATCTAGTCCAACCATCTCATTTTATAAATGGGGAAACAGATCCAGTGAGGGGAGGTGTCTCACAGCTACTTGCTGCCACAGGAGGATGCCAAATTGTGGAGCCCTTTTTTAAAAAATTGATTTAAAAAAAAAATTATCTTTAGTGATGAAACTATTACAGATGTCCCCCATTTCCCCTCCTCCCCCATTGCCTACTTCCACCTGGTTCTTCCACCCCCTCCCCCCGCCCAAGGCCTTCACCACACAACTGTCTGTGTCCATGGATTATGCATATAAATTCTTTGGTTAATCTCTGCCTACCCCCTCCCCACTGCCCCCTTCCATCTGAGATCGTCAGTCTGCTCACATCTTTTTGTGAGACATTCATGTTTGTGCTATCTATGTGTAAAATATAAGTCTGGAGGCTAGAAAATATTGTCATTTCAGAGTTGCCAAGAGGAGATTTGGGAGGCAAACTCAATTTCATCATTTCCTGGGAAGACTAGGCCAATTAATTCCTTAGGGAGTCTAGAGATCGATTGATTGGGCCATCTATCCATTTACTCCCCTGACCAGACATCAGTAGGTTCCTTGCCAGGCCTGGTCAGGCAGGTACTATTTTGGTCAAGGGACAAAGACCAAGCCCCACCCTCAAGGGTTGTGCAGGGTCTTGGTGGTTAAACTAAGAAATTAGGACCACAGGCAACATGGAACCAATGAAGGGCTGTTTGTCTTCCTCCCTCAGAGACCCTTCCAAGTCAGCCTTGACTCTAAGCTAAGATTCTTGATAGTTCTGCATCCAAGAGATTTAAAGTTTATTCTTTATCACAAAAATCCTTTGATTAAACACTTGCTTGTTTTAACTCACTTTCTTTCAAGCAATATCTCTAAGACTAAAATAACAAGGGTAAAGTTCAATGATGTTTCACAGAAGATAGCTTTGGAAATAATAAAAGACTTCCTGGTCTAGCACCCTCCTTGGAGTATAGGTGGACAGAGACCTGAAGAAGAGCGAGCAAAGCACAGGAAAGTGACATGGGAAGTGGGTGAGGACCCGGCCCGGGGCCTCAGCTCCCACCCTCCACCCCTGCTCTGGGCTGCCTCTATCAGTTTGGAGGTAGGGAATTGACAGAGGGTTTCCCTTTGGAAGAAGTGATAGGATATCCAAGTGCAGACTTTTCACAAACTGCCAAACTGTCCAGGAAAAGAGGTGAGAGGCTAGAACCACTCAAAGGAATAGACTTTGGAGAAGGTTGATGTGCAACCCATATCTGTTTAAGAGCACTCAAACATATCCCTACACCGGTCCCTCATGTGGAAAAGATGGGTCAGAGCGGTTTCTCTCTAAGAGGGGGGAAATCCATGGAAGGTCTTGAGGAAGCTGGTGGCCAAGGAATACATAGTCAGGATTTTGGCCTCTCAGGAAAGAGCTATACTTTGGTATTCCTCTCCCTTTTTACGATATTGTCATTTTGGGGATTGCAGAAAATAAGGAAATTCACTCTGAGGTGCTAACATGTGATTTCTCTCCCTAACTCCACTACAGCCTGAAAGACATGGCATTGTAATCACCTGCTTAAAGGACTTGCTGCTGCCCTCCCTCTGCTGAGCTGAGCCCCTCAAGGAGGGCCTGATTTCTATTCTGCATCAGCTTCTCAGAGCTTGGCACAGGGTCTAGCCAATGCTCCTTACAAGAAGGAATGAGCGGGAAAGCTGGATGATCAGATCGCATCCAGGCCTGAGCTCAATAATGGTCAGTGGTGAGGGAGCCACAGAAGAGAAGAAATAACATTGTGAAAATTTCACCTTGAGCCAGGCTATGGTGGATGCTAGGATACCCACGCTACAAGTAAGGAAACTGAGGCTCAGGGGGGCGCAGACACAAAGGCAAAGGCATAGGGCCTAGGACTCCCAGAGGCCTCTCCTCTCAAGGTTCATCCATCCTAAACTATTTCCCAAGTTCACACCGACCCACTGAGTCCCGATAGCCCAAAGGGAGACCAAGGACTTCTGTCCGAAGCCTCTAACTGCTGCTTAGCCAGCTTCCTCCCTTCACCTTGAGCCCACTCTATAATCAGTTTTTCTCAAGATACGGAATTCTCAGAAGCCTGGTAGACCAAATTCTGCCCCTCCTCTGGCTTTCCCTCCTCTGGCTTTCAGGAAGACACTGGGAAGGGAGGGTGCTGGGCTGAGATCAGATAAGCCCCCCATAGTCAGGATCAGTTTCTATCACTTGTTGAGGAGAGCACATCTTAGTTGTTCCCTCTTCTCAGAATAGTGACTCTTTCACCCATTATGGAGGGGGTGGGGAATGAGGGATGAGCTCTCCACTGGATGCTAGCAAACTGGGTTCTAACAATCCTTCTCTGACCTCCTTTCCTGCAGCTATTCAATGGGAGTCAGCTTTCCATCATCTTTTTCTGTTGTCCTCCTTCTCTAGACTACCTTCTCCAGCCTTCTGCACCTCACCCACCATCAAGCCTTAGAGCTACTTCTCCCCAGGGCAATGACCTTCTTGACAGCCCTGCTGCTTTCATTACTCAAATGCTATCCTGTTCCCTAAGGAAAGAATCCAACCTTGAATGCTGTTCTGATTGGGTTACCCCTTATTCCCATCAGATCCTTGATTGTGATGGTTCCAGTCACCTGGAAACAAGAGTTCTTCGGACTGAGTTTTGGGATCTGCCACCACCATGGCAGTCTTAGCCCCCAACACATCCCAACACAACCCTCTAGCCTTAAATAGACTAATCTCTAAGCCAAAAGTCCTTTTGGAGTTCTGACTGTAGAGTAGCCAAGTACTGGTGGTCTTTCATCTTACTTTCAGCCCAGTCTCTTTATATGTAAGCACAGAGATGCTTGATCAAATGGTGGGAAAGAACATCACATTCATTATTTCACTGTTCAAACATTTATACTTGTTCTCAGGTGTCAGTTTGAACAGCAATCCTCCTCAGTCTACATCAGATTCCCCTCTCAGACTCCTCTTATATGGCACTTGCCACAATCTATGGTACATATATATATACAATTATCTGTCCAATGTCATTCCCTTTCCCATTGGCCTGGTTGACTCCATGGTGGCATGGACTGTCCATCTTGTCTGCTATGTGGCCCCAAGGCCTATTCCTGCATGGGATTCTGACAAGGACCTGCTGACTGAATAAAAATTCAGGCCCCCTTGGGAGATAGGATCCCAATGACTATAGAAGAGGAAGTTGTCTAGCACTGACACTAGCACTAAACAGGAGGCTAAGTAAAGTGCTCTAGGCAAGCAGATCTCCAGGGAGAGGGATGAAGTTCAGGAAGGCTTCCTGACAGAGGCATAGCTGAGCTCACATGGTACACTGACTAAAGCATAAAGCATTCACAGGCTGTCCTACAAGGGCACTGCCACCTAACTCAAATGTATCCAGGAGGACCCTAAGAGAACTTATTTCACCTATAAGGAAACTGAGGCCCAAAGCAGGACATAGACTAGTTCCTAAAGAAGCCCAGACCTAAGCCTCTTGGGGTCTTGCAATTACTATGTCACACTAGGAGCTCAGAGACCAGCAGAATTGCAGAGCATGTTCCTGCTCTTTTCCAGAAGTATCTACTTTACACTTGACTGAAAAATGTTTCAGGAAGAGGGGGCAGGATGCTGCTGGTGCTGCCTTGGTAAGGCAGAAAGAATGATTTGGCAGTCACCTTGGGAAGTGGTGCGCTGCAGGAACCCTGCTGTAAAGGGTCAGAAATCTTTCAGAGGGAGGCCTGTTTGTGACTCTCAAGCAGGCTTGACCTCCGACAGAAAGCTGGTTTCTGAGGGAGAGCAAAATAAGCAATAATCTTGGTTTCCTTTATCATCCAGGTGCCTCCACAGGAGAGTGGGGCCACAAAAGCCTTTTTTGTTTGTTTTGTTTTTGGAATTCGCAATTGTCTATTTTCTTAAGTCTTCTCACTAGGCTAGAATCATGTGGTCTTGTAGAGTCAGGCCTAGATCTTGCCCCTGAAATCCCCAGCAATCAGAGAACAGGGGTTCAATGTTTGCTGAACAAACCATCCTTTCCACATGTGTAACTCCTCAGCTTAAGACTTTGCTGAACCAGGAAATATACCCAGAAACCCAGAAGAGAAGAATTCAAAGATAAAAGCATTGGAGAATCAGATAGGAAAAATACTCAGCAGATATAATCAATACAAGTTTGGTTCTTTGAAAATACCTTTAAAATGGACAAATCTTTGGCAAGTTTTGATCAGAGAAATCACTAATAACACCAGAGTGAAAATATGAAAAACTGACAACAGAGAGATTTTAAAAAGACAGGAGAAAATTACATAAAACTATAGCAAGAAATTAAAAATCTAGGTAAACTATGAAATTACCAAAGACCTTTCACAAGTGTTACCTCAATAAACTCTCACAACAGCTCTGTGCCTTGGACAGGTAGTGCTCCTATTATGTTTTCTAGAAGAGATAAAGAGGTGGACACCCAGCACAAGGGCTTTGACAAGCTACCCTGTTTGTCTCAAAGGTCACAGCCATGGGAGCACATGCACATTGATGACACTGAACTGCATCACTGAAGGGCTTCTAATCATTGCCTTAAGCCTTACACCCCCTAGTTAAATGGCCAGACTTATTTATTTTTCCACTTCAGATGCCATAAGGGGTTTCACTTTATTTTTACTTCAAAAACAGCACCATAAAAATCCTTGATGATTAGAGCTCCAGCTGTCTTAAGTTGTTTGTCAAGGGATCAGTTACTCAAATCTCCTAAGGAGGGAAACAGTTTCAGGCGAGAAGCCATGGGAGCTGAGAAACGCAAATGTCTCACCTCTGAAAACTTTCAGACTCCCTCTTGTTCACTGCCTGGCCTGCCCCCTGTTCCCCCTCTCCCAAACCCACCATCTGCTCTCCAGAGAGCAGATCAAATTTTCAGGCTAAGGTACTCTGGCGCCAAGGACTCAGCCCCTCCATGCTACCTTCTGCCCCCCACCAACTTAGAAATCCAACACCATGACCTAAATGGACTGCAGCCACATAAAACCACAAAGTAAAGTTTATAAAGCTTTATTAAACATTTCAAACAGCTGTGCAACGAACACACCAGAAATAAAAGCTCCAGAATAGCAGTCCAAATGTTCCACAAGTGTGGCCTCCCGGTCCCATTTCCTAGATGGACTGCCTCCAGTTCTGTCCTCTGCCTGGCCCACCTCCTTTCCCGCTCAGGCAAGAGAAAGATGGATGGTTTAGACTGGAGGGACAACCATACCGATTGCCAGTGGGCAGGGGCCAGGAGAAAGTCTCGTTTGCCAACACGTGTATGAAAGCGCAGAAACAGCAAAAAAGCAAGTGACAGTCACAAGTCTTCCTCTTTGTATTCTTCATAGAGTCTATATGTGCAGGACTGAAGGAGCTCCTGGCACGAGGATGGTCACTGCTCCCCTCTGTCTTGTCTGAACCACCTTGGAGTCCAGTGTGCTGGTCACTCTGCAATCCCATGCTAAATAAAAACTGTAGCGGCACCTACTATAGTAGCTATTGCTATACCTCAAAATCAGAACACATTCAATAAAGCTTATTTAAAAGGAATATACACATGTATTTGTTCACGTACACACACGGCACACCAAAAAATATCCAAATACCTATCAAGGGATCATGGCTGTTTTGAAACACACAAGTACTCTCTCATTCACTCGGCTGGGGACTCTAGATCTACATGAACACACTACACCTCAATCCTGCAGAGCATGCACAGGAGAGACAATGAGGCCAACCCCCTGCCCCTTTGGACAGCTGAGGAGGGCAGGAGGAAGGACAAAGGAGTGAGGCTGAGCATGAGCCCAGACACCCAGGTGAAAGAGCAACATGTACCTGTTACTTCTTTCTTAAAAATGAAGTGGAAAAAATACTGGAGATTTGTGAACAACAGTCAGTCAATACATGTTTCTGTCTAGCCTGCTGATCAGGGAAAGAAGAATGAAAAAGCGAGGCTCTCGGGCGTCAGCAATCTCTTTAAATTCGAGATAAGTGCAAAAATGAGCCCTGTCTTGGACAGATGCTCCCTAAAAAGGAAAGGGGTAGAAGAGAACTAAAGGGAAACCAGGAGAGGAACTGAGGACTTGGGAATATTCTGGGAAGGCAAAAGACCCTGACAAGGAGGGAGTGACAGAGGTGACAATGAACTTGGCATTTTATCTGCCCAGGTCATGCTGGGATAGTTGATCAGGATGGGTGCAAACTCCTCGCAGGAATGAGGCGAGGGGGGAGGGGGGTGCATCTTGACAGCTGGGACCAAGATGGGGACAGAACACACACAACCACAAGACCACCCACGACTATAGGACTCTACAATAAAAGCACCTGTCAGTGCTATTATTCACATTTTAAGGATAAAACATCACAGGCCAAAAAGGCGCCGTCAGGAATGTGGCACCCGCAGGCTGCGGGATTTGAAACTCCAATGCTTTATGACCTATGTCAATGCCTCCCCTCCCGTCTTCTGCTTCCTTAGAAAGCTAAATGTGCAGGCTGTTAGGTGCCCACAACGCTGGGGTCATGTGCCGATTCCGGAAGTGGGGAATCGGAGCAGTGGTACAGGAAACAGTTTCCCCAGCAGCTATAGCAGATGAGGAACAGAGCTGCTAGGAAAACCAAGGCACAAATTGTGCAAGGCTTCCGCTCCAGGAGGAAGCTGAGCAGGTAGAAGCCCATGAACATGGAGTGGCTGAACCACAGGGCGGGGTTGAGGGGCTTGGGGATGAGGAGGACAGGCAGCAGCCACTGGAGGCAATACATGATCTCTGTCAGGCAGGGCCTTCGCCAAGGCCGCTGAACACCGCTGCAGGAACCGACCTAATGGGAGCCCGCGGGCGTGGGCGCTGCCCTCCGCGTTCTTCAACCCTCACTCTCCAGGAGCTCAGCCGCTGTGCTCTCTGGCTGTCAGCTCAGGATCACCAAGGCAGCAGGGGTCCTGAAGAGAAAAGTCAACACAACAGACAGACAAAAACAGACAGACAGACAGACACAAAACAAAAAACAAACAAACAAAAAAACAGGAACAGAATGTATACTTATTTGGGAAAATGGATCATGGTTAACAACAGTAAATGTGAATGCCCTTTCCTCCCTGCCCACCCAGGGAAGTCACCATTTCTAGAAGCCTCCTGGGGTGTCTCCCCTGGGCTTCTTGGGGGCTCTTCCGTCAGGTCCCAAACAGTGGACTGGCTTTGCCTGGGCCCCGCCCAGCAGAGATCATGTATCGCCTCCTGGGGCTGCGGCCCGTCCTCAAGGGGTCCAGACCTCACAATACCGCTCTGTGGTTGCCATCAAATGGTCATGGCTCGATGTTGTGCCCCACAGGATTAGCACAGGGTTCTCTCTCACAGCAGGTGCTCAATAGAGAGTTAAATCAGTTAGCGGCGCAGGGCCTGTGGGAAATTACAGTAGCAACAGTACCATCAAATATTTTGTTTTAAGATGGCAGCCTGGGATGAGCTTGCTTTTACAAATTAGCCTGGCGTCATTTTACCAAAATCAGCCAAGTTCTTAGAAAGTGAATATAAAAAAAAATTAAAAATCACCATGCTACTTTGTCTAAACTGACCTCGCTTGGATCACTTACACTCTCCATCTGCTGCTGGCACTATATAGAACCCGATTTCTGTGAGCTTTTAAAAAAAATTAATTTTCTGTCCACATAGGGGCAAATGCTAGTTAGCCCCTGTGCCAGGCAGTATGCTGGAGAGAAGTGCTCTCCGGTGGCGGGCCACCAGTGCGCTGGGGCCGCACTCGCAGACCCGCTCGCGTTAAGGTCTAATTGATGCGTCTGGATACCGCGGCAGCCACAACCCTCTGGTGGCGGTAGCAAAACCCTGCTCCAGCCGCCCAGTGCAACGAATACAAAGAACCTCGTTGGCTGCGGAAGACCAGGGCGGGGGGGGGGGGGGGGGGGGGGCCAGAACAGAAGACAGAGGTTGAAATGACCTGTCCAGCAGCAAACTATCCCACAGCGCATTCTGACCACTTCACGCGAGAGCTCATCCCATCCCTTCTGCACATACAAAGGTGCCAATCCCTCCTGTACCCCTCTCAGAGGGTATACCCAGTAACTACCGTTTTCCCGCCTAGAGTTCAGTGCCCTGGTAGGATTCCTGCAATCGCCACGGCCATAGGTCTAGCAACGTAAGAAGTGGGACTCAAGGAACCAGGGAAAGATTACTCGCTCAGAGACTCCTGTGAAACAGAGGAAGCTGGCTTACAGCACATCAAATATTCAAAAAAGAGCGCTGAGCAGGGGCCTGTGAAGACAAGGCTCCTGGAAGGGGCAGCCTTTTCTGTTCTGTGGGTAAATGATCCCTCTCTAAATTAGGTATCCATCTGTGCCCAAGGTGGGTTCTGGGACGGCACCGGACATTGGACTCAAAGAGATGAGGTCCGTACAAGAGGCGCACAAACCCTACACTTGGGCAGTTCGCTACTCAGAGTTGCAATCCCCCTCCATTTTACACTAAAATTCAAAAGCGAGTAAAGCAGAATCTTCTGGAAAGGGGCTAAAATGAAACTCTGGAGGCGGGGGTCGGTGTGGAAAGAGCAGATGGATTATTTTTTCCTCTCCTAGCGAATGAGGAGCGCCCCCGGTCCCCCCACCCTACAGGACCCCCCCCCCCAAGTGCGCATGCGCATTTGGGTGGCGGGCGGATACTTAAGGGGCGGCTGCGGCAGTGCGCCCAACAGCGGACTTCAAGAGACCAGCGGCCCTCGGCGAACCCTTAGCCTTCGGCAAACTCTCTCAACCACCTATTCTCGGAACCATGGCGGCAGTGGCGGCAGCATCGGCTGAACTGCTCATCATCGGCTGGTACATTTTCCGCGTGCTGCTGCAGGTAAGTGTGCCCGGGGGTACCGGGTGGCAGAGGGGGCCCAATGTGTGTACCCTGAACCCAAAAGCCCACGTTGCAATTGCCGCCTCTCATACCCATCCAATCCTGATTGCCGCGATCCCTGATTGCCGCGATCCCTGCCCGTCCGAGTGCCGCGGCCGCCACCACGCGCCCCCACCCGTCCCCTGCGCCCTCCTCCTAGCGCAGACCCTTCTCAGTGCGCCCGCGCCCGGCTGGGAACAAAGAGTTGGGGCGCGGCGGGCGCCAGCCGCCGACGAACGCTGAGGCTCTTAGCAACCAACGTGGTAAGAAAAACCCGCTACACTCAGACTCGACCCCAGGAGGGAGGCGGGGCACCTCTGTTTTGCGAAGAGACTTTACAACTTGCATAGCAAAAATTTTCCACCTTAAAAATTGCGCATTGCGGGGAAATTTTCTTTTTAAAAAATATAGCGCTTGCGGGGCTGAGACGAAAAATAGATTAGGAAAAGGCACTTCTCAAAAACAAATACAAAGCACTTCACAAAGACCAACAAACTAGGAAAAAAGTAATTTGCGGGGGGGAAAAATGAATTCGAGAAAATGCGCATTGCAGGAAAAATAGACAAAAGCATTTGGCAGAAAAATTGCATTAGATAAAAAGCGCATTGCAGAAAAAATATAGACAAAGAAGCTAACAAAAAATGAATCAGATAAAAGCGCTTTGAGGAAAACAATTAAAGGAAAAGGCTCTTTGCAGGAAAATGGAAGAGGAAAAAGCGCTTCCTAAAAAACCAAATTGCTTTATTTTTTAAAAAATCTAATAGAGGCAAAGCACTTTGTGTAAAAAAATAAAATAAAATAAAATCAGAAGCGCTTTGCCCATAAAATCATTTACCCTAAAAGCACCCTTTGCAGGAATAATTTCCTGCTAAAGGATTCTTTTGCCAAAGGACTTGCATATTTCCTTCAAGGTGTTCCTGGAATGCTGCATTTACTGGGTAGGATTCCCTTTTCGAAATTCTCCAGGGACCCAGCCTATTGCAAGAAGTGAGGTATACTTAAGTTTTAGGTCCAATCAGCTTGCTGCCATGTAGCCTTCAGCACAGCTGGAAAAGCTCCAGCTGCTCTGACTCGTGGACAAGCTGTGCCCCTGCCTACCTCTCCTAGTTGGACAGGTGGGCGGGGCAGGGGGTGGGGCGGTGGCGGGAACAGAAGCTCTGTACACAGGCTGGGGGTCCCCACATCTAAGGGCAGTCCTGGGTCTCTCACTACAGGTGTTCAGGTACTCCCTGCAGAAGGTGGCGTACACCGTGTCGAGGACCGGGCGGCACGTGCTGGGAGAGCGCCGCCGGGCCCCCAACTGAGGCCCCAGCCCCCAGCCCTGGGCGGCCATGTCACCAGGTGCTCCTGTGCATCTCGCCCAGCATGGGAGCCAGTGCCGCCCAGGAATAGGGGGTCCCCTGTGCTCT
Source organism: Myotis myotis (assembly GCF_014108235.1). Classification (NCBI taxonomy): domain Eukaryota; kingdom Metazoa; phylum Chordata; class Mammalia; order Chiroptera; family Vespertilionidae; genus Myotis; species Myotis myotis. The sequence goes on along the minus strand of NW_023416401.1, from coordinate 56,650,334 downwards.
CTCGCCAGAGGAGCATTTGCCAAGGTCAATGAGGGGCTGGCAGGCCTCCAGAGAAGCAGCACGGCAATGACGACAATACCTGATCCCTTTCCAATCCCTGTGTACCCCTCCCACTATGGGGCGGGGTAGAGGGAGGAGGAGGGATGGAGGGAGAACTCTGAGATTTGGGCATAGGCATTCTGATCTGGACCAAGTCGGACAGTGACATCCTAGCCCCACAACCAGGGCCATACCAGCAGGCCCCACCACAGAGATCCAGACTACGACACCAGCAGCAGAATGAACATTCCAACATCATCGGCAAGCCGAAGCCCTGAACCTCTGAGCAGCAGACAAGGAGTCAATTGCGTGCCTGTGTGGCGGGACAAGAGGGCTTGGGGGGGGGGGGGGGAGAGGGTTAAGAAACAGAGAGGGGGCCCTCTCACTGTCCCTTGCCTACTGCACGTGCATTCCAGCCTTGCTGCCTTTGCTCCCTCTATTCCTCCTTCCCCCTCACTGCCTCCCAAGCCCACCCTACCAGAAAAAATGTGTCACTCAATTCGGACCTATTCAATCAGTAAAAGAATCCCAACTTTACTAAAACACCTCCGAGCCCCCAGTCCCTCATTGATCTTTTCCCTGGTCTCATGCAATTGTGGTCAATATTGTGGAAATTGCTAATTGTAATAATTGTGTAAGTGTGCATTAGTTGTGCTTCCCCAGCTAGATTGTAAGCTCCTGGAGGACAGGGACCACCTCTCAAAAAATTAAAAAAAAAGCACCTCCCCCATCTCGCACAGTGTCCCAGGACCCTGCGGGGCGGTGGAAGCGCACCAAAAAGTTGTCTCTTGTAACTTCTTTTGTGGCTGCGACACATACTTCTAAGACTGGGTTGATGTGCCCATTGTGAAGTAGGCATGATACTTGGGAGAGGGAGGGAAGGAGGGGGAGGCAACAAAATGGGTATTGGGACCCTCATATATCTCAACACGGTCCTGAGATAAAGGACCATATCCTCCTCCCCAAAGAGGTCTTCACTTGTGGTCTCAGAATAAGAGATCACTACCCCCTCCCTCCCAGAGAAGTAGGTGCCTTCACTTGTCCAGGGATAAGGGGCCTTGGCAGATAATCACTGGGAAAGATGGGAGGAGTGGAATGCTGGGAGTGGCCCTCAAAATGGGGTACTAGGAATGGGGAAGGGGAGTGCGGGGGGTAGAGGGGGACGACACATGACAGGACTTCAGAACACAAGCCCTACCTCTATTCAGGAGCCCCAAGGAAATGAGTATTGGGCAGGTGGGCACTGGGTTGTGCAATGAATATGGGATAAGTGGTATGCTGTGGTGCCTCCCTTGCCCAGTTCATTCTTCTAGGCCCTATAACCTCTACCAGGACCATTACAAGGGCATCCTGCTGGTCTTGCTACTCTCGGGTATCCCCCCCACCCCCACCCCCACGAACCTCTCTTCAGCTCACTCACCCCAATACTGGGTTCTCTGCTTCTAGAATTAGCCTCCTCATTTTTAGCAGTGCTTACCATGACCCTGGCCCTCATGTCAGGGTGGGTGGGCTGCTCAGCTCCAGACTTCTCTCCCTTTTCCCACTCCTCAGTGAGTTAGGGCTCCTGTTACATGGGGTCAGCTGACTACCTCACCAATTGGCCCTGCTGTCTATTCAGTCTTGTCTGTGGCTTTATGTGTCTCTGTCACCACACCTGTTCCTGAGTCAACACCAAGGGAGGGAGTTGGAGAGCTATAAATCTCTTTCTGCCACTTACTCAAATCCCTTAGTCACAGCTGTCACAAACACTCTGGAGCACAACTTGCCTCACCTCCTTGAACCTAATGTTTCTGTCCTCTTAGCAAGCCCCTTGTGTTTGTCAACCCAACCACCAGCACCTCTAGAGGCATCTATAACTTCAGCTCAGCATCAGAGAATCATGGGGGTGGAGGGTGCAGACCTTAGTTCTCATATTGGCTTTGCCATCAATCAGCCCAGGGAATCTGGCCAGGTCACTTAACCCTCCTTAGTTACCCTCTGTAAAAGGGCTGCTAAGATCCCAGTGAACCCTAACATACTAGAAACATTCTGCTATCAAAATGGCAATCAGGAGTGATAGGACTGGAATGGGGGTGTGCAATCTGAGTCTCCATCTTCCGTAGGCTGGGTGGCTCCAGCTTCTACTATAGCCTGAAGGTAAGGCAGGTCTCTCCTTTTGCCTCATCAGCAGGCAATGCCCACACCTCCCTTCTGAAGCCTATCTCTTAGCAAGCCTCAAGACTGGAGTTTCTGTGGTTTTCTACCAAAACCCCCAGAACCATGAACATATTTCAACATGTGTTCTCCATGAAGGCTGCCTCTCCCTTCAGAGCCTTTCAAGGATGTGCCTATTACCCCAGATGCTCTAACCTCAGCCCAGTTTTAAGGCAGCTGGGTTCATTGAGACAGGCTGTGGCAGCATAGACGGGTCTGGCTGCTCTGGACACAGTAGGTAGCCTCAGAGCTTTCCAGATGATCTTGGCAAAGCCCCTCCGCAGGACTTTCTCCATCCATACATCAGCAGGGTTCAGAGCATTGTGAGATGTCAGACTTCCAGGCAAAGGCTGCCATCATGGCCTACACCTCCATGGGTGGGCTTGAGTGTGAAATGTCCACTCCCTTCTTTTGTCCCCCATTCCCAAACCATCATGCCTTGGCAACAAACATCACCCAACAGAGAAGACAGAAGGAATGTGTTCACTTTCTATTCCAGTGCAAGGACTAGAAGTCTGGTACAAACAACTTGTTTATAATATTTTTTCCCCAGTAGTGACACCATTAAAACATTTTATTCTGACAGACAGCAATGGGAGGAGCTGAAAATGACTAGTTTTATTGTAAATCCCTTAGTCCACAGCCTCCCCTTTTCCTAAACCAGTGATGGCGAACCTATGACACACGTGTCAGAGGTGACAAGTGAACTCATTTTTTGGTTGATTTTTCTTTGTTAAATGGCATTTAAATATATAAAATAAATATCAAAAATATAAATCTTTGTTTTACTATGGTTGCAAAGATCAAAAAATTTCGATATGTGACATGGCACCAGAGTTAAGTTAGGGTTTTTCAAAATGCTGACATGCCGAGCTCAAAAGGTTCACCATCACTGTGCTAAACTGTCTCTACCACTCCCACACGGCCAAGGATAGAGCAGATGAGTTGTGAGAGGACTGGGATGGCTTTGTGGAACTGCAGTAACAGGTGAGACTGCCCCAAGAAGGATGTTAGTTTCTTAGTTTAACCAACTGAAGTTAAGCTCCAGGGGAGTTCAGGTACCATGGCGTTCAGAGGTGCTATGTGACACCGTTACCTCTATCTGTGGAGTATTTGGATTGTGATGAAAGGAAGGGGCAGGGAGGACACATTTCTTGAACTTCAACTATGGGACAGCAACAGTTTATTACACATGGTTTGAATGAGGGAGAAGGTTCGCTGTGAGCCATTTGCTAGACATCTATTTTCAAACTTGTATTTGCTCAGGAGCCAGCATCCTAAAGTGAGAGTCTGAATTTGCAGTTAGTTTCTCTCCCGCCCCTGAGATTTAACTGTGCATGAGTGCGTGTGCGTGCACGTGCACACACGTGCACATACACACACACACACAACATTAATATCAGTCTCTTTTTCCCTGGTGACCTCTTACTTCCTTTATATGCCCCAGAGACATATCAGCATCTTCTCTGGGAAAGATCCTGTTCGCCCTGGTCTCACCCCCTTCTTCCCATAGGGCCCATACCCCAGCAGAATCCAGATTCCTGAGCCTTCCCAGAACAGGAAGTCAGGGAGGCAGGCAACACATGGTCCCTGGTATATCACACAGTGACAGGTCTGAATGGAATGCATATGTTTCCGATATAAGAGAACAACAACAAAACGATGGCCAAACCCAGACTTCCAGATTCCTCTTGGAAACAACATATTACACATAAAAGGTTAAACTGGTTTTGGCAGCAATTCTAACGAGACCAATTTTTCAGAGACGGAATTGATCTAGTCACTGGAAACCCACCGGGGCTCTGAATCTTTTTAACAGATTTGCTTGACATCAATTAACCTTGTATTTTAAACAAACAAACAAGACCTAGCATTTGGCATGAGCACTTAGGCTGGAACTTTTTTGGATCCTGGCTTGGGTGCTGCCGTCCAGAAGGCTGAGGGAATGGATGGGCCAGACCAGGCAAGGCAAACAGAAGCTGTGCCCAACACACCAGTTCCCTGGAAAGGGACAAAACACGATCCAAACCTATAAACAAGAAAGACCATTTCTTTCCCAGGACAAACCCCAGGCTGTCCAACAGTTCGCGCTGAAAAGGCACACAGAAGCCTGGAAGGAAATTAAAGGAGGTTTGGAGGCGGTAAGGAAAGAAAGCAACGATCCCCCAGCCGCCAGCCCCCATGCTCCTTTCCAGGCTACAAAGTGTGCCAGGCATTCCGTCCCTCCGGCCGCCCTTGAGGGCCGCCCCCCCTATACACTGAAGGGAAAGGGTCGGGTGTCCAGGCGGGATGCAAAGTCAGAGGGAGGAAGAAGGACCCGAGACTCAAAGCAGAGTCACCTATCATCCCAGACACCAAAGCGGGGGCTCGGGGCAGGAGACCCTTTTCTCCCCCCCCCCCCCCGCTCCCCACGCCCCTTCTGATGTAAAAGAAAAAAAAAAGAAAAAAAAAAGGAACCGAAGTGGTGGGGACAGACTGACAGGCTTCTCAGAAGCTGGGTCCCCTGCCAGGGCCCCAGAACGGAAGAGGGGATGGTCGCGCCCCCCAGCCGCCCGCTCCCCCCGCCCACACCGGGAGCGGACTGGCGAGCGCTGACCTTGGAGGCCAGAACGAGAACCCAGGAATCCCGTGACCCGCCCTCGGCCAGGAAGGGGCCCTCAAGGCCCGGGCTAGGGCCAAACAGGGCAACCAAGTGAAACCGGACAGAGGTGGCTCGAGGGTGCGCGGAAGGAAAACCCCAGAGAGGGACCGGGACGCCTAAGGTGACCCCAAAGGGACAACATGGCGGCGCGGACGCACGGAGGCCTCTCATCCAACCCCCAGGAGGCCGACAACACGGTACCTGCGAGCCCTGCCATGGCACCGCCGCCACTGTTGCCTTTGCGGTCGCAGCCGGCCTCCACCTCAGTTCGCCACGGACGCCGCAGGAAGCAGGGGAGACGCCCCCTTCGTCTTCTAGTCCAGCGGTCGAGGACCCCTTCTGGGATTTGGCTGTCTACAGCAGACGCCCGATCATGAGACCCAAATTGGGAGGTCTCTCCTCCTACATTCTCCAAATATCCGCTCCAAATGACCTTTTTAGGACTTTATACCTATGTTTGAGGAACTCTGAGGGCTCTAAAGTCTTCAAGCACGAAGAATTTTTAATCAGGCGAATCCTGGGCAGCCCCAAATCACGGGCCCATGGTCCCCTCATGCATATTCAGCAGATTGTGATCACACACTTCTAGAGCTGAGGGGGGCGTACCTTGTTCCGTGTAAGTGAGCTTCTGTTCCCTTTGGTCCACGTGGATAACCCTTGTACTCAGGGAAACCCTCCTCCTGGCTCAAAGTCCTCCCCCTTCCTGGTCCTTCCACCAATGGGCCAAGGCTCAGGAGCGGAAAAATCCGGGCTCGGGCCTTAGGACTGACTTGGGGTCAGGACCTGACTCCGCCCATTGCTCTGTACCTTGGGCAAGCCACTCGCCTACCCAGGCTCTCAGCTTCCTCACGTCTGATGAAATACCTACCTCACAGGGTTGTTATGGGGATCGAATGAGTCAGTGTACTCAATTATTAGCTAATTAAGCACATTTTTTGAGCGCTTACTACGTGTAAGTGCAGCACTAAAGGCAAGAAGGAAGAATAGGGCGTGATATAGGCACCGTTCTAACCTGGGGCGCTGCCAGTCTAGTGGGGGAGGCTTGGGGGAGGGGCCAGGAAGGACAGTCATCAAATACTAACTATATGTTAATAATTTTAATCGGATCAATATATAATAATGCAATATGTGAAGTGTTGTGGGGGAAAGTATAAAGAGTTATGAAAAATTAATGGGGCCCTAATGCAGGGTGTTGGGAAGCTGGGACTTAGGCTGAGAGACCAAGGACAATTAGGAATTGTACAGGGCAAGAGTGAGAGGGGAAATGTTTTAGGCAGAAAGAACCACTTGTCCTAGATGTGAAGGTGGGAAGGAGCAGGGTGAGGGTTAGAGGTGACCAAGCAATAGTGCAGGTGGAGCCCCCTAATGAATTTGGATTTTTATCTTGAGAGTAATAAGCCATTTTCTTCAGGGGAATGATATAAAATTTGGGTTTCTGAAAGGCCATCCTGGCTGCAAGGTTTGGAAGGCACTTGGGAGTGGGTGTATGGAGATCAGTTAGAAGGCTGTTGCAGCTAGCCAGGTGCAAAATGAGTGACTCAGACAGGGTGGTGGCTTGGGGAGGTAGACAGGATGTAAGATTGGATGTGGCATAGACTAATGAACTAAAATAGATCCAGAGACATAGAAGCATCCAACAGACCCTTGAATCTCAGAGGGAAGGCAGGGGAGGGTGTGTGTGTGTGTGTAAGAGATCAACCAAAGGACTTGTATGCATGCATATAAGCATAACCAAATGACACAGACAGTAGGGAGGTGGGTACATGTGCTGGGGTGAGGCGGGGGAGCGGCTGGTGAGAGGTCAATGGAGGGAAACGGAGACATGTAATACTTTCAACAATAAAGAATTTAAATTAAAAAAAGATTAGATGTGGGTGGGTACTGGGGCATTGGCAATAACACCTAGTTTTTTTGTCTTGAGTATGAAGGAGTGAAAGAGCCCTTGACTAAAGTGGTGAAGCCTGAAGAAGGATCAGATTGAGGGAGAAGATCAAGAGTTTGGCTTTGAGAAGGTAAGTGAAATGCCTGGGCAGCATCTAGGTGGAGAGGGTCAATAGGCAGTTTTGTATGAGACTGGAGCTCAGAAGAGAGGTCTGGACTATAGATACATATGTGGGTATCTATCATTCACAGGTGATAGATACATCATGGTGTGGGATGAGATCCCAAGGGAGAAAAGGTGGATAAAATAGTAAGCAGAAGAGGAGGAGCCAAGAAAGCAGGCTGAGAAGCAGTGACCAGTGTGGGTAGGAGAAGGACCAGCTGAGCATGGGATCCCAGAGAGAAGGTTTCAAGGCAGTGCTCAGTGGGGATGACTATGTGAGGACAGAAATGGCACCACTGGGTTTGGTTACAAGGAGAGCTTATGGACTATATCCTTTACATTGCAAGTTCCAAAAAGAAAAAAGAAATCCTACTGAATTGGCTTAAAAAATAAGTAGCCTACCACTCAATGCCAGGTTAATTGGTAGGCTTGGCAAAGTCATCAAGGACATTTCACGTCTCAAGTTCATTCCATCTTTGCTCTAGTGTCCTCATGTTGGTTTCATGCTCATGGTCATGGACAGCCGTCCCAGTTCCTGGGGTTACATCTATGTCAATAAGATGCCCATTTCTTCTCTAGCTGACTCAAACAAACTGGATGTGGCCTCTCACTTTCTTGCTGCTAATGGGCTGAGGGATCAGTGCACCTCTGCAAGGCACACCCAGTATTCAATACTGGAGGAAAAGATGAGTCTTAGAGTGAGAACTCTTGTTTAGAAAAAGAGAAGGAGCTAAAAAGAGAAGTGTTAGCGTGGATGTGGAGCAACTGAAATTCTTGCTAGTAAGAGAGGAAATTGGTACAACCACTTTAGAAAACTGGCAGTTTCTACTAAATCTAAATATATACCTATGCTATGACCTAGAATTTCCACTCCTAGGTATTCATTCTAGAAGTGAGTGCCTATGTGTACAAAATGACTTGTGTAAGAATTTTCATAGCAGATTTATTCATAGTTCAAATTGGAAATAGCCCAATGTTCATCAACAGGGGAATTAATAAGTTATGGCATGTTCACTCAATGGAATACTGTGTTTTACATCTAAAGGTACAAAATACATGTGACATCATAGATTAATCTCACATAGAGTATGTGGACTAAAATAATCAAAGCACAAAAACAGTACATATTATATGATTCCATTCATATAAAGGTCAAGGGCATGCAAAACTAATATATGGTGATAGAAATCAGAATAGTAGTTATCCAGGTTGGAGAGCGAGTAGAGATGGGAAAGGAGCAAGAGGGACTTTTCTGGGGTGCTGGAAAAGGTCTGTATCTTAATCTGGTTGGTGATTACATGGGCAAAAATTCATCAAGTTCTACCATAAGCTTAGGGGACTTTGTGTATGTTATATCCCCAAGAAAAATAAAATATAATGAAAGGGAGAAAGGGGTCCTGCCAACCAGTGGTCTGTGATGTATGCTGCTGAGCAAGAATAAGGTCCATTTTGGAAGGACTCCACCTTCCTATAACCTTAATGCCAGGTCTGGACATTGACCGGACCTCAGTAGACAGCCCTTCTCGCTGGAGCCCCAGAAAACTATAGAAGGTGAGGTAGGGCTTCTTACTCACATGGGGCCGCTCTTGCCCAGGTGGTTCCCTTTCTCTGTACCCACAAGACTGCTTTACCATATAAGCTCAGTTCCCGTTGGTAGAAATGACACCAAAACTGGGCTCTGACTTCAGGGCTGGAAGGCCTTTCTGCCCTAAAATTTTGCTCAACAGATCTCAGCTTCCTGCCAAGGCCTTTCCAACCTGCCATCTGAACTTACCTGTGACTCCTGCTTGTTCCTGCTCCACATTTCCCAAGTCTTATCTATCCCTTCTAAATCCCTCTTCAGGCTTTTTTTGTCCCACCGACAAAGCCTTGGTCTAGGCCAGTGGTCGGCAAACTTGCGGCTCGGCAAACCGCAGCTCACGAGCCACATGCTGCTCTTCGGCCCCTTGAGTGTGGCGGTATTTTGTGGAAGACCCACTCTCAAGGGGCCAAAGAGCCGCATGTGGCTTGCGAGCCACGGTTTGCTGACCACGGGTCTAGGCCACCATCCTCTCTCCCCTGGACCCTGCACCAGCCTCCTCACTGGCCCCCCATCTCTCCAAGAACCATCATCCTTCATACAGCAGCCAGGATGATCTTTATAAAGTGACCCTGTCCAGAGGGGAGGGTGGTTGCGGGGCTGGGTAAAAAGGGTGAAGGGATTAAGCAAAAAAAACCCCCAAACACCCAAATGAACAAACAAACCTAATGGACACAAACAACAGGACGGTGATTACCAGAGGGAGAGGGGTGGGGAGAGGTAGAAGAGGGTATAGGGAGGATAAATGATGATGGGAGGAAATTTGATTGGGGTGGTGAACACACAATACAATATTCATATGATGTATTATAGAATTGTACACCTGAACCCTATATAATCTTATTAACCAATGGGTTTTTATCCTTTCTTTTGTTAATGTGAATCAACTATGTTGATTCTTCAATCCATGAATACTACAATGAATTCAATTAAAAAGTAAAATAAAGCCGGAACCGGTTTGGCTCAGTGGATGGAGCGTCGGCCTGCGGACTGAAGGGTCCCGGGTTCAATTCCGGTCAGGGGCATGTGCCTGGGTTGCGGGCACATCCCCAGTGGGAGATGTGCAGGAGGCAGCTGATCGATGTTTCTCTCTCGTCGATGTTTCTGACTCTCTATCTCTCTCCCTTCCTCTCTGTGAGAAATCAATAAAATATATTAAAAAAAAAAAAAGTAAAATAAAATGACCCTGTCACTTTTGAGGGGGTGTCCCCTCTCCCCTGTTTTCACCTGGCAAGAGCCTTTCCAGTTGTCAAAGCCCCATATCAAGTGCTGCCTCCTTTATGAAGGCTTTGCTTTCATTCAGCAAACATTTGTTGAACACCTAAAATGTGCAAGGCACTGTGCTAGGCAGGGATGATAGAGAAATGAATAAGACAAATGGAAAGGCCTTGGCAGGAAGCTGAGATCTGTTGAGCAAAATTTTAGGGCAGAAAGGCCTTCCAGCCCTGGAGAGATGGGCAATTAAGCAGTGCCAATGTGTGCACACGTCCTATGGTAGTTAACCCTCACTAGCTGTGAGCACTTTGAAGGCAGGGCTCATTTGGGGGTCATTTATTGGCCTCAGAGCCCAATACAAGGCCTGGCAGGGAGGAGGAGGCAATAGCTATTGAATCAAGGAATGAATAAATGAATGAAAGGCCAGGCCAACCTCCTCCTTTCTGAGTTGTCCTCCAAGCCTCTGATACAGCTGATAACCAGGTTCATCAAATTAAGCTGAAACTGGATGGCAAACTTGGAGCTAAAGTGAAAGAATCAGCAAAAGATTGTTATTTATAGCACAATGTTTTGTAAAAACACAATACCTACCTTCCTATATCATCTCTCCATTTGACAATTACTTTTTTAGAAAATCCACATTATTTCCTCACTAAGACTTAGATTCAGGAAATTTAACCTGTAATGGAACAATAGTTATTTGTTAAGTCACCAAAGAAGCTATGTGATATAGGACGATTTAAAAATGTAACAAGAATTATTACCAAAGTGACCAAAGAAGCAAGCTCTGGAATAACCTTGACTGCAGCCAGAATGCCAGGGTTTTGATTCCACTCTGCATTTACTATCTGTGTGTTGTTGAGCAAGTCATTTAACTCCCCTGTGCCTCATTGTCCCCATATAGTTGTTTCTGGGAATTCAATGAGTTTGTATTTTAAAGAACGAATAGCACCTGTCACATAGTTAGCACTCATAGTTACCTAGTACTACAAATGGATAAAATAGACTAGCCCAGGGCGGAGGCAGGACAAGTGAGTTCAAATATTTCATGATTTGCCACGTCCTCCTACCAACTCTGTCTTCAATTTCTCCAACTCTAAGACCCTTTTGTTCCAGACTTCTTAGGGCTTCTATACTTGGGAAGCTAGTGCTGCTATTTTAGCCAAGCCTGTGTCGACACCTAGTGGTGATATAGAGAAATGCCTAATATTCTTACCAAACTTTCAACCTATTAATGACAGGGACAATCTATACTAATAAAAGGGTAATATGCTAATTAGACTGGGAGACCTTCCGGAAGACCGGATGTCCTTCCAGACAAAGCCATGATGGTGGGGCTGAGGCAGAGGTGGTTAGGGGCAAGCAGGCCTGCGGGGGGGGGGGGGGAGAGGCGGGGGGAGGGAGTTGGGGGCGAGCAGGCTGGCAGGGGGGGGGCAGTTGGGGGCAAGCAGGCCAGCAGGGGCAGGGAAGTTGGGGGCAAGCAGGCTGGCAGGGGGAGGCAGTTGGGGGTGAGCAAGCCAGCGGGGGGGGGGGGGGGCAATTGGGGGCGAGCAGGCCGGCAGGGGCAGGGAAGTTGGGGGCGAGCAGGCCGGCAGGCGGAGTGGTTAGGCCGCAGCCGTGGGCAAACTACGGCCCGCGGGCCAGATCCGGCCTGTTTGAAATGAATAAAACTAAAAAAAAAAAAGACCATACCCTTTTATGTAATGATGTTTACTTTGAGTTTATATTAGTTCACACAAACACTCCATCCATGCTTTTGTTCCGGCCCTCCGGTCCAGTTTAAGAACCCATTGTGGCCCTCGAGTCAAAAAGTTTGCCCACCCCTGGGTTAGGGGCAATCAGGCAGGCAGGCAGGTGAGTGGTTAGGAGCCAGCGGTGCTGGATTGTGAGAGGAATGTCCGACTGCCGGTTTAGTAGGATCGGGCCTAAACCGGCAGACATCCCCCGAGGGGTCCCAGATTGGAGAGGGTGCAAGCCAGGCTGAGGGACACCCCCCACCCCGTGCACGAATTTCGTGCATAGGGCCACTAGTAAACTATATAAAGGTCTTCCTTTATGTCAGACACTGAGTGTTACATAAACTCAGATAGTTATTCAATTTCATTCTATAAATAATAGGTTGTAATTCTTATTTTACAGAAGAGGAAAGGAGGATTCAGGAAGGAAGTTAGTTGCCTAAGGCTACATAGCTATAGGTGAGGGAGCTAGATTTGAATACCCTGAAGTCTGCATTTTTAACCCCTCTATGCCAGGTTCTGGGATAAATACTATGATTGCATTAAATCTGTATATTGCTTTGGGTAATATGGCCATTTTAACTATGTTGATTCTTCAATTCATGAATACAAGGTATGTTTCCATTTTGTTGTATCATTTTCAATCTCTTTTAATAATGCTTTGTAATTTTCAGTATGTAGGTCTTTCATGTTCTTTGTTAAGTTTATTCCTACGTATTTTATTCTTTTGGTTGCAATTGCAAAAGGAGTTGTTTTTTTCATTTCTTTTTCTGAAGTTTTGTTGTTAGTATATAGGAAAGCATTGGGAAATGTGGAGCAGGAGCGAGCAGGAGTCACAGGTAAGTTCAGATGGCAGGTTGGAAAGGCCTTGGCAGGAAGCTGAGATCTATTGAGCAAAATTTTAGGGCAGAAAGGCCTTCCAGCCCTGAAGTCAGAGCCCAGTTTTGGTGTCATTTCTACCAACGGGAACTGAGCTTATATGGTAAAGCAGTCTTGTGGGTACAGAGAAAGGGAACCACCTGGGCAAGAGCGGCCCCATGTGAGTAAGAAGCCCTGCCTCACCTTCGACATTGATTTTGTATCCTGCAACTTGACTCAGTATTTTTTATTGTTGCTAATAGTTTTTTGATGGAATATTTAGGATTTTCTATATCCAGGATCATGTCTGCAAAAAGTGGCAGTTTTATTTCTTCCTTCCCTATTTGGACGTCTTTTATTCTTTCTTTTGCCTTATTGCTCTGGCTAGGACTTCCAGCACTAGGTTGGATAAGAGTGTTGAGAGTGGATATCCTTGACTTGTTCCTGATCTTAGAAGAAAAACTTTCAGTTTTTCACCATTGAGTATGATATTAGCTGAGAGTTTATCATATATGGCCTTTTTTATGTTGAGGTACTTTCCTTCTATTCCTATTTTATTGAGTGTTTTAATCATAAATGGATGTTGTATCTTATCAAATGCTTCTGCATCTTTTGATAAGATCATATGATTTTTATACCTTCTTTTGTTAATGTGGTGTATTACATTGATTGATTTGCATATATAGTGAACCATCCTTGTGCCCCTGGAATGAACCCCATTTGATCATGATGTATTATATTTTTTTATTTACTGTTGTATTCGATTTGCTAGTGCTTTGTTTAGAATTTTTGCATCTGTATTCATCAGAGATATTGGTCTGTAGTTTTCTTTTTTTGTGTCATCTTTGCCAGGTTTTGGTATCAGGATTTATAGTGGCCTTGTAGAATGTGTTAGGAAGTATTGCCTCTTCAATTTTTTGGAAGAGTTTGAGAAGGATAGGTTTTAAATCTTCTTTGAGCTTTTGGTAGAATTTACTGGTGAAGCCATCTGGTCCTGGACTTTTATTTTTTGGGAGGCTTTTGGTGGTTTTAATTTCCTCACTACTGACTAGTCTATTTAGATTTTCCGATTGTTCATGATTTAGTCTAGGAAGGTTATATATTTCTAGGCACTTATCTATTTCTTCTAGGTTATTGAATTTGGTAGCATATAGTTTTTCATAATACTCTAGTATGATCCTTTGTATATCTATGATGTCTGTGGTGACTTCTCCTTTCTCATTTCTGATTTTGTTTATATGGGTCTTTTCCCTTTATTTTCTTAGTGAATCTAGCCAGTCGTTTATCAATTTTATTAATCTTTTCAAAGAACCAGCTCTTTGTTTTATTCATTTTTATATGGTCTTTTTGTTCTCTCTTTCATCAATTCTGCTCTGATTTTTATTATTTCCTTTCTTCTGCTGCTATTGGGCTGCTTTTGTTTTTCTTTTTCTAGTTCTTTAAGATGTGATGTCAGGTTGTTTACTTGGGATTTCTCTTGTTTCTTGATATAAACTTCTCTCTTATTACTGCTTTCACTGCATCCCAGAGAATTTGATATGTTGTAGTCATTCTCATTTGCCTCCATATATCTTGTGATCTCATCTTTTATTTCTTCTTTGACCCAGTCATTTTTTAGTAGTATGTTGTTTAATCTCCATGTATTCGTGTGTTTCTTTACTTCCTTTAATTTCAAGACATTGTGGTCAGAGAATAGGCTTGGCATAATTTCAATCTTCTTGAATTTGTTGATGCTAGTTTTGTGACCCAACATATGGTCTGTCCTCGAGAATGTTCCATGTGCAGAAGAATGTATAATCTGATGCTCTGGGATGAAAGGTTCTGTAAATGCCAATTATATCCATTTGGTCAGTGTTTCATTTAAGGCCGATATTTTTTTATTGATGTTCTATTTGTTTGATCTATCTAGAGCTGTCAATGGAGTATTAAGGTCCCCAACTATGATTGATCTGTTTCTCCCTTTAGTTCTGAGAGTAGATGTTTTATATATTTCTGTGCTCCCTGGTTGGGAGTACATATATTAAGAAGTGTTATTTTTTTCTTGATGTAGTGTCCCCTTTATCATTATAAAGTGTCCATCTTTGTCTCTTGTTATCTTTGCTATCTTGAAATCTATTTTGTCAGGTATAAGTATGGCTATACCTGCTTTTCTGTGGATGTTATTTGTTTGGAGAATCATTTTCCACCTTTTACTTTGAATCTACCTTTGTCTTTGCAGCTTAGATGTGTCTCTAGTAAGCAGAATATGGTTGGGTTTTGGTTTTGGATTCACTCTGCTACTCTGTGCCTCTTTATTGGTGAATTCAGACCATTTACATTTAGGGCAATTATTGATATACTAGAGTCCTGGTGCACGAAATTCACGCACGGGTAGGGTCCTTAGGCCTGGCTGGCGATCAGGGCCAATTGGGGCCCGGCCAATCAGGGCCGGGCCGGAGAGGAGGCGACAGTTTCCGGGCCGGGCATGGAAGGAACAAATGCTGGCCACCATCACCGCCATTGTCAGCACTCTGCCACCACGTGGTTTCCTACCTACACCCCTCCTCCTTCTCTTGCCACCACGCCACTACCGGGGCAGGCGGGCAGCAAGCCAATTGAGGTCTGCCAGCCAGGGGGAGGGACAGGGCATAGGAGGTTGGCCACTGCTCCCGAGGAGGGAGCCGACCCTTGGCCCCCCATGGAAAGGGGCATGTCTGCTGCCACCCACCCCTGTCCCCCGTCCCAGCCCAGGGGCCAGGGGGAGGGACCGCGGGAGGTTGGCTGGCCTGGGGAGTTTGGCTGTGGGAGTGCACTGACCACCAGGGGGCAGCTCCTGCATTGAGCGTCTGCCCACTAGTGGTCAGTGCATGTCATAGCTACCAGTTGTTCCAATTGTTCCTGTCATTCTGGTCGCTTAGGCTTTTATATATATAGACTAGGGGCCCAGTGCATGAAATTCATCCAGGGGGGTAGGGGAGGTGTCCCTCAGCCCAGCCTGCAGCCTCTCCAATCTGGGACCCCTCAGATTTCGGGGCGACCTGGGCAAGGGGCCTGTGGTGGTTTGCAGGCTGGCCACGCCCTCACTGGGGTGGTGGTCCCCACTGGGGATGGTGCTGGCCTGGGCGAGGGGCTGGGGCAGTTTGCAGGCCAGCCACGCCCCCATGGGGTGAGTGTCCCCGCTGGGGGACCTGGCCAGCCTGGGTGAGGGGCTGAGGGCTGTTTGCAGGTCCCTCCAGCAGCCGGCCAGGGTGGGCGGGAAGCTTGGGTTGCTGCCGGCGACCCAAGCCTACCGCCTGCTCAGACCTGCTCTGTGGCTGCTGCCCACAGGCCCATCCTTTGGCAGCCAGCCTAGGCGGGCATGAAGCTTGGCTTCCTCTGTCGCTGGGGGGTGACCACTTGCTATGACGTGCGCTGACCACCGGGGGGGCGCAGAACATGGTGGGTGTCAGCAATGCAGCGCTGGCAGCAGGCAGCAGTGGAGGTGCTGTTGGCCCCGATGGACCCCGACAAGAGCAGGACCATGGCAGGATGGTGGAGTGGGTGAGTGGGTGGTGCCAGGCCAAGGCAGGTGCAAACGGGGCCCAATTGTCCAGCCGATCACCCCGCAGACAGCGACCAGTGGTGGCAGTGGGGGGCAGGGCTGCCACCCAGCTCCCAGGCGATGAGGGAGCCAGACGGGGGCCCGATGACTCAGGCAGAGGGGGGCACATTGGGGCCCAGAGGCCCAGGTGCTGCCCAGGGCCCAGAGGTCAGCTGGGACCCACCCTTCCATGCCAGACGCTCACGCTTCGATCACTGGCCAGGCCTAGGGACCGCACCCATGCACGAATTTGTGCACCAGGCCTCTAGTCATCAATAAATCAACAAACAAGTGTTGGCAAGGATGTGGAGAAAAGGGAAACTTTGTGCACTGTTGGTGGGAATGCATATTGGTCCAGCCACTGTGGAAAGCAGTATGGAATTACCTCAAAACATTAAAAATGGAACTGCCTTATGACCTTCTGATATATTAACTTCTGGGGATATATCAGAAGAAACCCGAAATATTAATGGAAAGAATATATGCACCCCTATGTTCATTGCAGTGTTATTTATAATAGCCAAGATTTGGAAGCAGCCCAGGTGTCCATCAGTAGATGAGTAGATAAAATAGCTGTGTTACATTTACACATTGGAATACTACTCAGCCATAAAAAAGAAGGAAATCTTACTTTTATGACAGCATGGATAGACCTGGAGAGCATATGTTAAGTGAAATAAGCCAGTCAGAGAAAGACAAGTACTATATGATTTCTATGTGGAATCTAATGAACAAAATAAACTAACAAAATATCTATGAATCAGATGGAGCAACCTCAATTTGGCTGGTACCAGGTCTGACTTACCCGTGTGTGCCTGGCCCTAGCCACTAGTACAAAGGCAGGTGCAGCTTGGAGTTGGTTGAGTGGAATTGTACTGAGGTCCTGGCAGAGATTGGGGATTAGCCCTAAGACTCAGCTGAGTGGGAACACCACAGACTTTTCCTTTAGGATATTTGCCATTCATTACACATGCTTCTTATATCCTAATATTAAAGCTGACTCTTACAGAGTTTAAGGTAACACAGTTAGTAAGCAGCATGGAGCATAGGAGACTGGTCAAGAACATAGGCTTTGGAATAGAGAAGACCTGGGTTTGCCCTGGTCGATTTGCTCAGTTGGAGGGTTGGGAGTTCGATTCTGGTCAAGGGCATGTACCTTAGTTACAGACTCAATCCCCAGTCCCAGGGCATGTGTGGGAGGTGGCCAGTCCATGTGTTTCTCTTGCTCAATGTTTCTCTGTTTCTCTCCCCCTCCCTTCCACTCTCTCTTAATCAATGGAAAGGGTATCCTCAGGTGAGGGTTAACAACCACAAAAAAGACCTGGATTTAAATTCCACCTCTTTGTGACAAAACTTCAGCATAAATAACGACATTATTGCATTGTTTTCCACTGACTAATGTAAGAATCCATGAGCCCGTACTGTTAATAAAAAAATAAATGGGAGAGAAGAGAGAGCCTTTCCATGCTGCAGAATGCCAACTAATAAATATAGAAGGGATGATGGAATTGCAACCATAATAGCAATTCATATGAATATGAGTATGACTCAATGGATACTAAAATTGTGGGTGAAAGTTTGATGAGTAACAGAATATTCAGTCTCAAAGTGCCTCCTCCTAAAGGAAAGTGGAGAAAGCTGACAGGCCCCACCTTAGCTCAGTGGTCAAGGTTAACATCACAGTGACAGGACAAACAGACATGTGTGAGATGTACTAAGGAGGCTATCCCTTATGTGGTCTTCCTGCCCAAAGTGCATAGCGTGCATCTAATGAGAAAACAATTAGACAAACCAAAACGTGGGACGTTTTACAAAGTAATTGGCCTGACCCTCCAAAAATGTCTATGTCAGGAAAGAAAAAGGAGACTACAGCGATTAACAACTAAATGCAACGTGTGATTCTGAATTGAATTCTGCCCTGGGAAAAATTTGCTATAAAGGACATTATTGGGAAAATTGGCAAAATTTGAATGTGAACCATGAAATAGGTAATCATAGATTGTTCAGTGTTAAATTTACTGATTTTAATAGTTATAATATTATTATGTAAGAAAATATCCTAGCTCTTGGGAAATATTTAGGGAAAAAGAAGCACAATGTCTTCAACTTTCAAATGATTCAGATATGAGAGAAGGAGAGAGAGAGAAAGAAAATTGTATTTATTCTTATTGAATTTACTAGTGGCCCAGTGCATGAAATTCATACACATTAAAAAGGAATTAATTAGAGGAAATATTTTAATATTGCTATTTGCCCTTTTTCTATAATAGAAGTGTCAGAGATGAAAGAATTTAGTAAAATGTATATGAAAATCTCCATCCTGTCAGAGTCTGGGGTGCACCATGGGACCCAGAGTCAAGTCCCTGCACATCCGCGTGCACCTTGAAATCGTGTGAGACCCAGACCCGGCCGGCCCCACCCTCGTCAAGCCCTGCTGGGTGGGGGGTGTGGCCTCAGGTCCCCTGACCCCAGCGCGAGGGCATGAAGGCGTGACGATAATTTTCATATTAGCTCTTTATTATATAGGATTGGGGTGACACTGGTTAATAAAATTATATAGGTTTCAGGTGCACAGTTCTATAATCATCTGTATATTGTATCGTGTGTGTATCATCCCAAGTGAGAAAAAATAGTTTAAAAATAAATATGGCAAAAAGTTCACAATATATAATTCTGGCTCAAGGGCATGTGAGAGGTTTTTTTGCTGGCTTCCTGTGACCTTTTCTGTAAATTTGAAATTATTTCAGGATAAAAGTTAAAAATGTAAAAAAAAAAGGCACACATTTAAAAATCATGGTTTCTTTCTTCTGTTTCATCAAAATCCTGATTTCAGCAATGTGTCTTAGAATAGAAAAAACATAGAAGTCATGTGATCAGAAAGAGCAAATCATTTTACCTTCCTGTGTCTCAGTATCCTCATCTGTCAAATGAAGCTCATAATTCTGGCCTCTTAGTGTGGCAGACAATGCATGAGAAATATTTAGTACTAAGCTGGCACATAGTAAACACTCGATAAATGCTCGCTTAAAAAGCTAGTAGAGGAAGGACAACAGTAAGGTGGTAGTATAGAAGGTCCTGCCCCCTCAGCAACACTAATTGGGCAGCTACTCATGGACCAAAGTGCCTTTAGTGGGAGCTTTGGGATCCAGGTTGGAGACTGTGAAATCCCAATAATGGCAAATTGTTGAAACACTGCTCTCTGATTAGATATGAGCAGGGTAACTGAGAGAGAAATCCTCAGTAATTCTACCTGCAGATAATCCACAAGAGTTTTAAGTTCCCATTGTACTTTCAGGACTCCAAAATTGGAAATTATAGATGTAGGTAATGAACTGGAATTTTGATGGGTAGAGAAAAGAAGAGGTCTTGGACCTATGTCAAAAGATCGGTTAGTGGAATGCACATTTATATGTTTTATGTTAAAATAAAAAACTTAAGCTTTGAATGTAACACTTTAAGACTTTTTGTTCAATGAACAGACTAACGTCCAGCCCATCCATATAATGTCTTTGTGTGTATCAGAAAAGTCACCCCTTCCTCTGGGTTTTGGACTCTGGATGAATGCTCTTGTGCAGTACACAACCTGTAGCTAGACAGTCAATGGCATCCCAGACACGAATCTCCAGTCCTGAGCACAAACGGGTAAAAGAGCTGTGGGTAGTTACATCATCCTCCAAGTCTGAGGGGCACCTCACACCCAACAAAAAGGTTCCTGTTAGATGCCACCTCCCCATCTTTCCTGGGGGAAGCATAATCACCGTGACCTCCTTTTCCTGTGTGTCTATGTATTAAGGAGGCTGGAGATTGTGGGAGGAGGCTGGAGGGGATTACCAGGGTTGCAATCTGGGAGAAACTGATTCTTTTTCAGGCAGGGAAATGGTGAATAACACCCCACCTGCCCCACACCCTACTTTTATCTTCTTCCCAGGGTTCTCAGAAGTGGGTGGGAGGGCATTTTCGGTGACGCAGGGAAGGAGGTCTGAGGAATACGGGGAAACAAGAGCAGGGCTGTGATGGCCTCTTAATTTGTTCATTAGTGTCCTCCCACACAGACCTAGCAGAGGCTGCCCTGCCCCCCAAGGCCCCTCTATGGGGACTAAAGACTAGCAGGGGCTTGGATCCTGAGGCCAGGCCCAGGAGGCCAGAGTGGCTCCAAGTTCTAGAGTCCTGAGCCTAAGCTCAAGCAGAAAGCTAGCGCCTCCAAACCCCCTGACCTGGAATCAGCCTCCACTGCATGACCCGGCAGAGCTCAGTAGCTTCAAGGACATCTCTAGGGTCCCTCAGAGCATTTAGTCCTACCTCCAACACTCATGTACCACGTGAACTTGGGAAAGTCACTCTCCCTTGGAGCCTCAGGTTCCCCAGCTATATGGGTATAGTCATGAAACTTCCCTCTTGGCATGGTTGTGACACCATTGATACAGATATAACAGTTGGCACAGCGCATGGCATGGCACACAGTGAACACTCAGGAAGCTGCCCTTATGACTTATGGGATCCCACACAACCCCCTGTGTCCTAGGAGGGATATCACCCACATCGTCTGTCAGCTACAAGACAAATGCCAAAAACCTTTCGGGGTTCTCGGTGATCTAGTTATAAACTTTGCTGCAGAACTCACTGAAATTATTTTGCACAAGACAAAGAGACACTTGAAAATTGAATGAAAAGATCATCATGTTTATTTTCCCAAGCTGGAAAACAGCTGCAAGTGGATAAGAACCCTTCTCTCATCACTTTGCAGACTTTGATAAATAACTTGACACACTCCAGGGGAGGACACATTGTGGAGATTGCTTCAGATGGCTTCCAAAACCAAAAGTTTGTTGTATAAAAGTCATGACATCATTTTGATAATTAATTCTCTGTCTCCAACCCTATTAGAGAAGGGAGTTAACATCAATGTTCTCAACTCCAGATCGTATGTTCTACTGTTCACTGGGTACCATCACTTGGATGCCTAACAGGCATCTTAAACTCAACAGGCCCCAAACAGAAGTCCTGATGCTCACCTAGCCAAATCTACCGCGGTTTTGTGCATCTTGGCTGATGGCAAGGCCATTCTTTCATTTCTTAGGCCAAAAACCCGAGAGCCACCTTGACTCTTTCTCTGTCTGGTCAATGTCTACCTTTGATGTACTTCAAAATCCAACCACCTCTCACCATTTCTACCACTAATATCCTAATCCAAGGTACCATAACTCCTCACCTGGCTCATTGCAAATGCCTCTTTACTGGCTTCCTTTTTCCAGCCTTGTCCCTCTGTGAAGACTGAACAGCCAGAGTGATTTTAAAAATAAGTCAGCCCTAGCCGGTTTGCTCAGTGGATAGAGCGTCGGCCTGTGGACTGAAGGGTCCCAGGTTCAATTCTAGTCAAGCCCATGTTACAGGCTTGATCCCAAAGTAAGGGGCGTATAGGAGGCAGCCAATCAATGATTCTCATCATTGATGTTTCTATCTCTCTCTCCCTCCTCCTTCCTCTCTGAAATTAAAAAAAAAGTTTAAAAAGTAAAAATAAGTTCACCTTGGCAGGGATGGTTGCTTGTTTCAGATCAGCCTGGCCAGCATAGCTCAGTGGTTGAGCCTTGACCCATGAACCAGGAGGTTGCTGGTTTGATTCCCGGTCAGGCACATGCCCAGTTGCAGGCAGGATCCCCAGTAGGGGGTGTGCAGGAGGCAGCTGATCAATGATTCTTTAATCATTGATGTTTCTATCTCTCTCCCTTCCTCTCTGAAATCAATAAAAACATAATTTTAAAAATAAGTCAGATGATGTCAATACTCTCCTCAAAATCCTAAACCCATAATTTCTCCATGAGCTGCCTCCCTGCTACCCCGCTGACTTCACCTTCACAGCACTCTCTCATTCTTCTTGTTCCTTGAAGATTCAGACATGCTGCCCCCTTACGAATTTGCACTGGCAATTCCCTCTCCTGGAATGCTCTTCCCTTAGATATTTTTTGTGGCGTATTCCCTCACATCCTGTAAATCTTTGAGTATGACTTATTGAACAAGGCTGACCCTCACCATCCTACCTGACACTGCAACCTGCCCCCATAACATCACCTTGTAACATATTATGTGATTGATTTGTTTAGTATGGTTATTGTTTATAATGTAAGTTCATGTGGGCAGGGATGGTTACCTGTTTCATTCATTGATGTAAGCCTCTTTTCTAACAGAATGCCCCATGAAATAGTAAATATTTGTTGGCTGAATGAATCTGAGGACTTTCTGAATATATACACATGTGAGGAGGGATTTCACTGTTGGATTTTTTTAAAAATCTGACAATTAGACTTATCTAACTAATTTATTGTTGACAATTTCATCTTCATCCAGGACTAAGCAGCAATGTCATGAAGGGCTTATTCTGATTGTTCATAAATTTTTCTTTCTCTTTACTGAGGAGCATGTGTACTAATGAGTTTAATACTTTTAAAAAAATATTTTTTAAATCCTCACCCAAAGATATTTTCTTCCATTGCTTTTCAGGGAGAGTGGAAAGAAGGGAGGGGAAGAGAGAGAGAGAGAGAGAAACATCAATATGAGAGAGACACATGGACTGGTTGCCTCTGGCATGTGGCCCAATTGGGGGGCGGGGAGTGAACCCGCAACCTAGGTATGTGCCCTTGACCTGCAATCAAACTCTCAACCTGTTGGTGCACTGGCCAGTGTTCTAACCACTGAGAATACTGGCTGGGCCACAATACGTTCTTAAACAAGCAATTATAAAAAAAGAAATCACAAAGGAAGTTATAAAATACTTAGAGACAAATGAAATGAAAACACAGCATGCCAGAACTTATGGAACACAGCAAAAGCAAAGTTAAGGGGGAAATGTATAGCTATACATACTACTATTAAAAAAACCAGAAAGATCTCAAGGAACAACCTAATTTTACAACTTAAGAAACTAGTAAAAGAAGGACAAACTAAACCCAAAGCTAGCAGAAGGAAAGAAATAATAAAGATTAAAGCAGAGATAAATGAAATAGAAAAACGAGAAAATCAATGAAACCAAAAGTTGGTTCTTTGAAAAGATTAACAAAATGGACAAACCTTTAGCTAGATGGACTAAGGAAAGAAAAAAATAGGACTCAAATGACTAAAATCAGAATTGAGAGTGGGGGCATTATTAATTCTAGAGAAATAAAAAGGATTATAAGAGAGTACTGTGAACAACTGTATGCCAACAAATTGGGTAACTTAGATGAAATCCCTAGAAACACAAAACCTTCCAAGGCCAAATCACAAAGAAATAGAAAATCTGAATAGACCTGTAACTAGTAAGAAGATTGAATCAGTAATCAGAAATCTCCCAGCAAATAAAAGCCCTGGACCTGGTAGCTTCATTGGCGAATTCTACCAAACACTTAAAAAAGAATTACTACCACTCCTTCTCAAACTTTTCCAGAAAATCGAAGAGGAGGGAACACTTCCTTACTCATTCTATGCATTATCCTGGTACCAAAGCCAGATGAAGACATTAGAAAAAAAGAAAACTGAAGACCAATCTCCCTTAGGAACATTGATGCAAAACACCTCAACAACAATGATCTAATCTAAAAGGTCCATAGTGCAGTTTGAGGAACACTTTTAAAACAAAACTGGGTAGTCTGGTTACATTCTCTGTAGTTCTCCCACCCACCCCACCTCATTGTAAAGTCACTTGTTTATGTTTTCGTGGCAGTCAAGGACTCACAACCAGATCTCATGGGTGAGTGGGGATAACTGAATGGTAGCAAACCAAATTCAGCAGCATATTCAAATGATTATACACCATGACCAAGTGGGATTTATTCCCGAATGCAAGGATGGCTCAACATACAAAAGTCGATCAATATAATATACACCACATTAACAAAATATAAAAAATATATAGAAAGGCACAAGCCCTAGAATAGTAAAACAATCATGAGTCAGAAGAAGAAAGTGGGAGGAATTATTCTACCTGATATTAAGGCTTACTATACAGCTACAGAAATGTAAACTCTTATTGGCAGAAGGGTAGATACATAGATCAATGGAAAAGATGGAGAAACCAAAAATAGACCTACATAAATGTGCCCAGCTGATTTTTGACAAAGATGCGAAAGCAATTCAATGGAGGAAAGGTAACTTTTTAAATTACTGGAGCAATTGGACATCCATAGGCAAATACACACATCAACCTAAATCTCACATGTTACACAAAAATTAACTCAAAATGGGTTGCAGACTTAAATGTAAAACTATAAAACTTTTAGTAAAAAAAGAAAATCATATGTAATACTTTGAACAATAAATAATTACATATATAAAAAGAAAATCTTTAGGACCTAGAGCTAGGCAGAGAGATCTTAGACTTGACAGAAAAAGCATGATCCATAAGAGGACAAATTGACCTTATCAATTTTGACCCCATCACAAATTTTGCTCCATGAAAGACCACATGAAAAGGATAAGCAGATAAGGCGTCTCCACCTCCGACCTCATCCTCACCCTGACCCTCCCCTCCTCAGAGACCTCAAGAGTGCACTCCTGCCCCTGCCTCATTTTCCATTACTTAAGGTCGGTCTGGTCATTTCAGCTCCCAAGAAGTTTCTAAGAAGCAGGGACACCCTCTCCTGACCATTTCAGCTCCTCTCTCCCTGCTCCTCTTCCAGGCACCCTGGGCTCTGGTCAAACCAACCTCCTTCTGTTCTTTTAGAATCCTCCTTTTTGTGTTAGTTCCTATTTGCCCTCCACCTGGATGCCACACGCACAACTCCATCTCTTGAAATCCCACCATGCCATCGAATTCTGCCCCAGACATCATACCGATCTAGAGGTTTTCCCACCCCTTTCCAATTCCATTTAACTCCCCGAGCAGATCCCAAGCACTAAGTGCATGTCTGTCCATTCGCTCCTTGTGGCTCCGTTCAGTCCAGCGAACGAAAGCAATGGCGCCTCCCTGTTCTCCTCCTCCCACTCTGGATGTCCTGCAGCCTGTTTCCTCTTGGAAGCTAGTGTGGTCTTTTAAAAGAGAGATCAGGCTCCATTACCCCTCCACTTCAAGCCCCTCCCATTGCTCTTAGAAGAATTTCTTAATTTCTCGCTGTGACCCTTTAGGCAATGTGTCTTAGCTTGGATTCCTGAGACCAGGATTTGGGTATAAGAAATGATCACAGGAAGTACACGTGGGAGCTAGGAAGTGAGACAGGGAAGAGAGAGCCAACAGAGGGCATGGCGATGGGTGTTAATGCTGTGGGCGGTGGCTCAATCCCGTGGGGACCCTCTGAGGAACTACATGGAGATAAATGTATATTCATCGAGAAGGCCCAACAGAGGGGTGAGGAAGCCAGAGCGGGGACTAGAGTGAAGTGAGTGTGGTGCCCAGGGTGATGAAGCTGAGGAAAAACTACAATGATGTACCACTTTGCACCCATTGGATGGCTGTAATAAAAAAAGATGGACGGTAACAAGTATTGGTGAGGATATGGAGAAATTGAAGCCCTCATACATTGCTAGGGGTAATGTAAAAATGGTTCAACTGCTGTGGAAAGTCTTGGAATTCTTCAAAAGGTTAAACATAGAGTTACCACACCACCCAGTAATTCCAGTCCCAGGTATATACCCAAGAGAAATGAACATACATCTTCATAAAGTTGTATGGAAATGTTCATAGCAGCATTCTCACAATAGGCAAAGTGTGGAAACAACCAAAATGTCCACACACTAATGAATAGATAAACAAAAGGTGGTATATCCATACAATGGAATATCCTATTAATATGCAAATTGACCCTCATGCCCTCCTGTCAACACAAGATGGCCGTCCCCATGTCATCACAAGATGGCTGCCCCAAGATGGCCACCCCCACATCATCACAGGATGGCCACCTCCCATGTTGTCACAAGATGGCCAGCAGGGAAGGGCAGTTGGGGGCAACCAGGCTGGCAGGGGAGCGGTTAGGGTGTGATCAGGCTGGCAGGGGAGTGGTTAGGGTGTGATCAGGCTGGCAGGGGAGCGGTTAGGGTGTGATCAGGCTGGCAGGGGATTGGGTAAGTGTGATCAGGCTGGCAGGCAGAAGCGGTTAGGGGCAATCAGGCAGGCAGGCAGGCAAGTGGTTAGGAGCCAGCAGGCCTGGATTGTGAGAGGGATGTCTGACTGCCAGTTTAGGCCCAATCCCTGCGGGTTAGGCCGAGGGACCCCACCTGCCAGAGGGACCCAGCTTACTCCGCAGATGCCCTTCAAGCCCTGGCACCGCCCCAGGTGCGGCTGGCCGGCGAGGGACCATGGGAGGTTGGCTCCATCTTTCCCAGTCCTGCCCCACCAGCCACCTAATTAATTTCCTTTCAATGTGCACGAATCCGTGCACCGGGCCTCTAGTTCAGCTATATAAAGGAATAAAGCTCTGATACATGCTACATATGGCTAAACCTTGAAAACATAATGCTAAGAGAAAGAAGAGAGACACAAAAGACCACAAAGTGCATGATTCTATTTCTGGTGAATGTCTGGAATAGGCAAATCCATAGAGACAGGAAGTAGATTGTGGTTACCCGGGGCCCAGGGTTTGGGTGGAAGATGAGATAGTGCTTGGCTGACTAACCAGGACAGGGCTTCCTTAGGGGTGATGAAATTTTTCTGGAATCAGATGGTGGTGACGGTTGCACAATTTTATGAATATACTAAAAACCACTGAATTGTATGCTTTAAGAGGGTAAACTTTATGGTATGTGAATTATATCTCAATAAAGCTGTTATAAAATCATTTAAAAAGCCCTCACTCTCAGGTGTGGACTCTACATTTGCACAACCATGAGAGTGAGGGTCTCAAATTTTGAGCTCTCAGCATCTCCCTTCTACACCTTCATCCCGGCCCTGGTGGAAAGTGGGGTATTCTCTAAATTCTGGTCCTCGTTGATTGAGGGTCTCCCCTGAGATTTAACACTCCTGGCTTGTCCTCTGTATTCAGCCAAGCTCAATGCTGTGGGCAGGTGACTCCCTCAGGGTGAGCGACTTGGGAAGCCATCAGGGTGTGTGGGTGCTGATGGCGGTGGAACTGTCAGTGTCTGCTTTGCTTGTGTCATCAGGCCACCAAAAGGTTCTGTTGGACAGCTCCCTCCCTGCCCCAGGCATTCATGGTCTGCTTTCTGTCACTGTAGCTCAGCGTTTCCTTTTCTAGAATTTCACACCATGGAAATGTACTCATTGGTGTTTTATTTTTATTTTTATTTTTGCTGGGGATTGTGTTTCTGAGATTCATACATGTTGATGTGGGTATTAGTTATTCATTATCTTTTTGCTGAGCTGAGTTCTATCTTATGGACATACCTTGAGTTGCTTATTCACTCTGCAGTTGACCGATACCTGGGATGCTTCCAGTCTTTATCAGAACTAAAGCTGTTGTGAATATTCACGTGCAAGCCGTTTTGTGGACATAGGGACATATGTTTTCATTTATCTTGGGATTACCTAGCAGTGGAATAGCTAGATGATCAACTGGCATCATATTTCCTATTTGCTTTTTTAAAAATGGCTCATCTTTCCACTAAGCTTCATGAGGGCCAGGACTTTGCTCCCCACTGGATGCTGGGTCCAAGCAAGCACATGGCATGTAGTAGGTGCTCAGCAAGTCCATACTGATACTGAGTGAGTGAAAAGCCAGCAGGGCTGATCACCAAATGGAAGAGCTCCAAGCCAGTGGTCTGCTGACTTCCGGTCCTCCTCCCCAGCCCCAGGTGCCAGCTGTGGTTCCTGGGTGGCTTGTATACTTGGGACCTTGAAGGTAGACGGGAACTAATGACACAGTCCCGCCAGGGGTTTAGAACCCTCCACCCAAATTTCCCTGAAAGTTTCCTGTAACACTGACATGTGACGGTGGAGTTGGCTTGCTCGGCCTGTTCCTTGCACTTGGCACTTTCCCCACTGTTGGGTGACTGGGTGCCTTTGCCTCATGGGGTGTTTTATGCAGGCCCACCCCTTCCCCCTGCTCCTCACACCATGAGAGGCCCCAGGCCCACGGGAGTCCAAGCTCTGTTCACACCTTCCACCACCAGGCACCCCTTGCTCTTCTGGGCTCCTGGGGTCATGGGAAGGGCCCGGGTGGTATTGTTTCCATGTTTTAGGGTGGGCCTGGAGTGTCTGAGGCCGGCAGGTATTTGTGTGTCTGTGAATCTCTCGCCACCTGTGGTCCTAGGCCCATGGCACAGCAGACCCTCACCGCCATCTGCCTGCAGACAGCACTCCAGTGGCGAGAGCCAGGACTGCCTTCCCGCCTCTGTCCAGCAGGGGGCGCCAGCGCTCCGTGGAGAAGCGGCGCGGCGTTTTTACTCTGCCGCTGTGGGCGGAGGCGGATTAGGTTTGGGAGAGATCACTCTCAACTGGTTCTGAGGCTCCCCATTGCCCCTGTTGTTCAGAAAGGGGGAGGGAGGCTACTCAGATCTCCTAAATCCCAGTCTGTATTCCTAGCGCACCACACCCTCTCCAATTTAATTGGGGAGGGGGGATTTCTGTAGGAAATAGGGTGGAGGACTGTTGTCTAACTGGACTGCTTAGACTTGCTTCTAAGCAGTGGGATGGACTCAGTGACTCTCAATTCCCTCCGAGACTTTCATTGGCTGCTGGGAAGTCTTTGAGGTACAGAGGGCAAGGGGGAAGGGACCTTGCCCCTCTCGAGGTTCCGCAGTATGAGGGAGGGGCTCTAAAAGAGTGTTTGCTCATCTGTAAAATGGGTGTGTAGGCAACCGGCACCTCCAATGCTTTCTCTTCCTTTCTGCTTCAACCTAGCTCAGGCTGGAGGCTTAAGAGGTACCTGGGCCAGTGTCCTAGGGACTCCATCCTTGCACCATCCAGGCACAACCGCTTCCAGAAGAGACCACCACTCATCCCTGGACACTACTCATTTGTATAATGAGATGGCCATCTGAACCAAGAGTGTGCATTTTCATTACCTAAGCAGCCTAAGTCAAAATGATGAGTTGGGTCAATTAAATATCACCCTCCCGTTCTTTCGGGAAACTTATATTGAGCACCTGCTGTGCGCCATGCTTTGTGCTGAGTCCTGGGGATAGAGCAATAAGCAGAGGGGGAGACAGAGTGTCAAACAAGTAAATAATAAGAAACAAGTAATTGCAAATTGTGGACAAAGCTGTGAGGGAAACCCAGAAAGGGCAGGGATAAAGAACAATTGAGGAGGGGGCTCCTCTTAGCTGGAGCTGTCAAGGGAGGGCCCTCTAATGAGGCAGCATTGAAACCAGGAGCTGAAAGATGAGATGCAGCCAGCCAAGCAGAGGCGAGGCAAGTGGAAAGGGTGAAATAGGGCAAGGAAAATGATCAAATTCATATTTTTAAAAGATCCTTCTGGCTGCTGGTGGAGAATGGGCTGGAGCAGGGCATGCATGGAAGTCAGAAGACGAGACAATAGTGATTGTTGCAATAATTCAGGGGAAAGATGCTGGTAGCTCAGACCAGGGTGGTAGCCATGGATGTGAAGGATTCTGAATGTATTTTAAAATAGGGGTGATAGGTCTTGCTGTTAGATGAGAGGTAGGAGATAGAAAGGAGTCCAGGATGATGCCTTAAAAAATTAGGTGGTTGGAAGTATCCTTTACTGAGATGGCGGAGGGTGTGGGGAAAGCAGGTTGAGAGGGTCATAAGTTGAACTACTGGCAGAAATTTAGGAATCCCAGAACGGGGTCCAGCTCTCTTCCTTCCATATTCCCCTGCCTTTGGTGGTGGGTCGTGGTTCTGAACTCCAGGGTTAAGACTCCTGAACTTGGCCTTGCCTCAACATCACCCTGGAGCATTGGGAAATATGATTCCCTGGATCCAAATCTACTGACACAGAAGCTCCCAGGTGCTGCTGATTCAGCTGGTCTGAGAACATACATAGGAGCTCCTGCCCCAGAGCTTGGGTTCCTGTTCCCATTAGGTCCCTGGTGTCCTCTGTCTTCCTCTTCCAGGTGGCCAGACCCAAGTGAGGAAGGAGCCACTGTCTGGAGAGTCAGGAAGGGCCCAGAGAGAGACAAATGAGAGCAGCTGCTGAGAGTCAGAGATGCCAAGACATGCAGGGAAAGCAAGCCACCTTTTAAAAAAATTAAAAAAAAAAATCTTTATCTGATTTTTAGAGAGAGGGGAAGGGAGTGTGAGAGAGAAACATCGATCGGTTGCTTCCCATATGCGCCCTGACCAGGATCACACCTGCAACCTAGGTATGTGCCCTGAATGAGAATCAAATCCACAACCTATTGGTGTGCGGAACGGCACTCCAACCCACTGGCCCACCCAGCCAGGGCAGCCAGCCTCCTTTTAATTTTGACTTCATCTTGAAAGAAGCCCAGCTACCAATACTTTATATTGCTTCCTGGGAAGTGGTTGGGGGATGCACCAAGAGCACGTGACAAGCAAAACAGGACACCAAGGCTGGAGTTTGACACTGTGCACATGCAGAAATGAAGGTGATGAAGGCTGAGGCCTGAGGGCCACTGGGACCTGGGCTTGCTCCAAACTAAGTCCTAAGCTGAGGGCAGCCCAGTCCTCTCTGGACCTGTCCCTTGCTTTGGCAGATTGAGAGCTACAGGGAACATTCTCTCTCCCTGACCCTCTTCATCTCGGGTCATCTTTTAGGTCTCAGCACAAGTATCACCTTTCCAGGGAAGCCCTCCCTTAAAACCAGCCCCCCCCCCCGCCCCCACCACCCCATACCCCCCTCCTATAACTAGGTCACATCCCTAATGGTGAGCACCCACTTGGCACTCTCTTTCCATATTCACATACATGATCTGCTTTTACTTTGCAAGGCAGGCAGATAAAGGCACTAAGATTCAGAGGGTTTAAGCAGCTTGCCCATGATCACACAACCAGCACACAGCCTCGAGCTTCCATGGCTGCCACAGATCCAGTAAGCGTTGCCCCCAAATCCTTTGTTAGAGCTGAAGACCACTTAACAATGGAAAGCCGTGGATAAGCAAAAGGATCAGATGAACCATTCTCAAAGGTTCTCATAAATATCAGTGCTGGGCCAGGCACTGGGTAGGGATTAGGCTTCAGACCCCGTGCCCTCCTGGCAACAGACCCCAGAGACCAACCTCGCCTGAATGGAGCCCTCCCCTTTCCCAAAGTCAGCTGTTTTTCTGTCTCTGGAAATGCCTCTGAAATGTCAATTGCGGGCCACCCTGCCTCCCTCCCCTGCTGCGAGTCATGTAGCAGCTCAAATATATTATACATATTAAAAGAATATATTCTCTGGCAGCCCTGAAGGGGATAATGAAACCTATATATATATCTATATATTTATACACAATGGATTGGCTCGAAATGCTCTGAATATCCCTCCAGCTGTGGCAACCCTTTGAAATATGACACTCAAACAACGCCTCCCCCACTGGCGGCTGGCGGGAGACATTAAAGATTTAAAAAAAGAGAAGGAAGGAAAAAGAGGAAGGAGAAGAAAAAGGAGGCAGCTACTTTTGCCTTTGGCTGTGCAGCGGCAAACTGTGTTTAAATATTAAAACCACCCATCACCCAGCCCAGCTGTCCACCCCTTCAGTGGCCTGGGTAAGCACCACAGTTGGGGGTTGCCATGCAGATCTAACAACCTCCTAACCCCAGTGATGGGGGGCGGCGGGGGGGGGGGGGGTGCGTGGCGCTGAGAGGATGGATGGTGGGGGGTCTGCTTTAGATCTCAGACTATGGGCTGGTCTAGCCTTGGCTGGGGAAAAGTGCCTGATGTGGGAATGGGATGGGGGGGGGGGGGGCATCTGCTGGATTTGAGGCTGAAAATGTAGGTTTGGATCCTGCCTCTGCCTCTTAGGTCTTGTGTGACCTTGACCTTGGGAAGTCTCTTCTGTCTCAGGGCTCCAATTTTCTTATCTATACTATAAGAGATTTGGACTGGATCATGGGACTCTAGGGGTCCATGAGTACTTAGACATTACATGCAAAATTGGGCTGGAGTCAAAGGGGTCATTAGGTTCATTAGAGTGAGTGGCCCTTCTCTGAGTGTCCAGAGCATGATTTCTGCCTCCACACTGCCACTTTAGGCCCCCCCAACCAGGCAGGGCCTGGGTTCCTCTGTGTCCCCGCTCCTGCAGGGGAGGAGCTTTGCAATGTTGTTGATGCTCAGAGATATGGGAAGATCCATCTTGTCCCAACAATATAATTAAAAATGATTGGAAGTGACATGGTCTGTCTTGCAAGGTGGTGAGCTCCTTGCCACGGAAGGAATTCAAACAGACTGAACGAACATTTTGTGGGGGGGATGCTGTAAGGGAGATATCAGCATTTAACAGGGCCTGGTTTCCAGGTCCCTTCCAATCCCAAATTTCTATTATTTTAATTTACTATGATTAAAGGCTATATACAACTTCAGCTATGATTGAGGAGAGAGAAAAGCTTGTGGTTTCTGTATATATCATGAGAATATGAAATGGTTGCCACCTTGAGTAAAATTCCAACGTTTAAAGATACATAGTTACATAATTGCTAATTTATATATTTACATAACCTGTAATATTTTACATATTGTTGCATAATTACTAATTTACATAATCCATCTACTGCTCCACTGAAAAGGCAGAGATTCCTTGCATCCCTGGCTCACTGAGCGATGGGTGGCCTCCAGCATGGGGTCCCTGGAGGATTTATGAGGGGAGTTTGCACCCGGTTGGAATACTTGCTCACCACTAAATCTAGAATCAAATCCCTGAAGAAGATGTCACTCCCCTAATTGGGATGCTCCAAGTCTAAGATCCAGGAGTCAAAGGTTTCAGGATTCCAGAATCTAAAGTCCCTGTAACTTGAAGTTTCAGGGGCTCAGCATTTCTAAGATCCTATGAATCTAGACATCTTTAAAAGGAAGGTCAAGATAGGCCTTTCCAGGGGGAGGGTTGGGGTGGAGCTGCTAAGGGGTGGATGTGAATTTCTTTTTTGTTCCTAAGGTAAAGAAATCTGTGAAAAGACCACGTGTAGAAAACAAAGTAATTTCGTTTTTAAAACTTAATTTTACATATTAAAAGAATATATTCTCTGGCCACCCTGAAGGAGATAATGAAACCTATTTATTGTCTGTATATTTATACACAATGGATTGGTTCAACATGCCAAATAAGACATTTTCTATGTCCAGACAGTGCTGGGGCTCAGGTAGGAGTCTGATAAAGGGATGTAGTCAGTTGTGTGCTGGTAAACCAACTCTCCATTGAGAAGCCTGCTTTGTAGCATTTGCCATTTTCCATGGTGTAAGTTATTCCCACCATGGCGGATCTTAAATTGCCCCCTGTTTAACAACCACTTCTTCACATTTCTGAAAATTGAACAGTCGCCTCTTATGACCTAGCAAAAGCTGGGTCCAGTGCATCCTGGGGTGTGGTGGCTGCCCAGGCCTCTATAATCGAACCTGGAAGGGTTGGAGGGGTTGTGGCTGTGAGGGCAATTGTTCAAATTAGAAGAGAGCTGTGCTGATCCCAATGTCATATCTGGAGGCAGGGGCTGCATTTCCTCCTCTGGGCCAGAGAAGCATGGAGGCAGCAGAGGTGAGGACTCACAGTTGCTGGGACTGGGGTGGGGTTGAAGAGAAGGGGCTCACACAGGGCCCTCTTCCCCTGCCCCCAAACATCCTAGGCCAGTTCTCTGAGCCTCAGTCTTTTTCTCTGTAAAATGGGGTGAGTAGAGGACCCTGTTTCCTCATGGTGCTATTGAGAGAATTAAATAAAGGGCCCATCGAGCGTTTGGTCCAGGATGGCCCACTGTGAGGACTGACAACCACAGCTATTCTCTCTGCTTGGCAGGAGGCACCAGTTGGGGGCCAGATGTGAGCTCTGCACCTTCATTAACTAGTTCACCCTAGTTAACTGCAAACATCCTACCTAAAAACCCCTTACTTGTTGAATACCCTAGTTAACAGTGAACACTGTAGTTAACAGCGAATCTCTTAACAGTTAACACCATAGTCAACCTGCAAACATGCTACTTAACAAAATACCTCAGTTGACAGTGAGCACTCAACTATAGTTGACAGTGAACACATCCTAGTTAATGGTCAGCACCTTCATCAACAGTTAACACTTAACAACAAGCACCTCAAGTTGATGCTGACTCTTTGTCAGGAACTGAATTCCAGCTGGAAATCAGGATGAGGCCCTCACTGAGGGTGTGGGGAGAGGGGGGAGGCTCAGGCCCTTGTTCTGCCCTGGAGGCCTGGCCAGCCAGTCCCAGCCCTGCCTCCCTCCAGCAGCACCCGCAGCCCATCCCACACCCCCCTGGCTGCAGCCTCGCTCCGCTCTGTAGTCCAAGTTTACAAAGGGAAAGATGAAACAGTCCTGGAACGTGAAATGCATTATTCAGCTCCAGCCTGGACGCCCACACTTCCCTCGAGGGGAGCTCAAGTTCCTCATGTATCGGAGATGAAAGTCCAGGCGGCAGTGGGTGGGGGCTTGGAGCCATTTGCGGTCTCTCCCCTCACCCTCCCTTTCTCCCTGGCTCTTTGTCTTTCTGTAATCCCCCTCCTTCCCCCAGCCTTCCCTCTCTCTCTGTCCGTCTGGCCAACTGTCTCATTTCTGGCTCCTCTTTGCCCATCACCTTCTCTCAAACTCTCTTCCTCTGATTCTTCCTTTCCCACTTTCTGTCTCTTCTCCTCTCTCCCCCTTCCTTTTGTCTCTGTCTTCCCTCCCCCGCCCTCCCTCCCTCTCTCCCTCCTTGCCTTTTCCCCTCTCTTTTCATCCTCCTGGTCTCAATCCAAGCACCACCTCCCCAGAAAGCCCGCCCTGACTGTCCAGGCCCAGCTTATGTCCCTGTGTCACTCCTAGAACCTGATCCTCCCCTTTAAAGCCCTATTTGTATAAATGATTACAAATCAGGGTGATTGTTTAGTGTCTTTCTCCCACCAGAGTGTAAGTTCCGTGCCTGCTTTTGTCTTGCTCGCTGCTGTCTCCTCCATACCTGGTATGCAGTAGGTACTTATAAGATGTGTCTGGTGGAATTGTCTTTCTTTCTGTCCCTTCCCCTCTCTCTGCTGTCTTGGCTGCCCTGTGGCCCCAGCCAGAGGCTCCTCCTCTTGCCTCTCATTCTGCTCCTTAATTCCCGTCCCCACAGCTCCTGGTGGCCCAGGTGGGTCTTGGCTCTCAGCCTGCTGACCAGGGACCCTTGCAACTCCCAGAGTGGGACCAGGGCCTGTTTGAGGCCCAAAGTCCTCATCCTGACCCAGCAAGCAGGAGTTTATTGTCCTTTTGATGAGGAAATGAGTGACACAAAGAGGGATTTGACATTCCAGTCCCTGCTGTTACACTCAGCACCACGTGACCGTGACCCTTGGACAGTCCCCTCCGAGGTCCGAGGTCTGAGTTTCTCTTTCCCTGTCTGTGAAGTTGACGGGGTGAGGGTGGGGGTGGGGGTGGGGGGATGAGGGGAACATGCTCTGTAAACCGTCCTGGGCCTGCTTGCAGCTGTGACTGTCAGGCTTAGTGCAACATTCCCCTCTGCTGTCAGGGCCCTGAGGGAATGAAAAGTGAGTCTGCAGCACCAGGGAGCCCAGCTGGGCGACTCGGGGTGCTGGGGCTCTTCAGTGAAGGGGGTTAGGGGAGAAGGAAGTTGAAGTTCAATATGAACCCCTCATTGTCATTGTTATCGTGTTAACTGTTAACTATCCTATACCCACCAATGTAAAAGAAGTATGCATCTATCCCCTTTATTTTTTGAACCCCTTTTATTTTTTATGCAATCCCAGAGGTTTCCCCGCTTTGCTTTCTCCTGCCTCCCTAATCTACCACCAGTGGACTTCATATAACGCCCTTACATCTTCCCCTTTGATTCTGATGCATAAAGTAAGTGGTAAAACTACCATTTCCCGAAGCATTTTCTCAATCCGTTGAGATTTTTGCTTTCCAGCAATCGTCATCAGTTTGGCTCAAATAAACTCATAAAAAATTCTTACAGGTTTGACACTGGGCACCCTTCCACACTCCGTATTACCTTCAATCAATCTGCTCACCCAAACTGTGAGGAGGGCCTTCTCCCCATTTGTCTGATGAAGAAACTGAGGGTCAGGCCACCAGCCCAAGGTCATGTGTGCTCGAAAGGAGGAGCTGGGTCAAAACCCAGATCTAATTCTCTGACCTTTCTTTCCAAACCTCAGTTTCCTTGCCTGCACGCTGAGGAGCTGAACTGGGTGACCTTGGAGATCGTCAGAAATGTGGGGCCGTGGAGGAGAGCTGGGGCCAGGGAAGGAGGGGGGAGGGGTGCCCCGTCTAACATCCCTCTGGGCCAGGCCAGCTCAGCCTCCGCGGAACTTTCCAGGCTTCAGAGTCCAGAGGAGTTTCTTATTACTGGCTCCAAATGATTTTGCGTCTATTTATTTGCTGCATTTTGATTTTGCATTCAATTTCCGGTCCATTCACGGTGTCTGCCTGTTTGGAGGATGCGAAATTGAGGCAGCCAGGAGCGCAGTTTGGACACGCCTGACAGCCTCCGCTCCTGGCTCCCCGCAGGGAGGAATGCTTGATGAGCCACAGTGGAAGGGTCAGGTGAGCTGGGGGCTGTCTGGGCCACCACCCTCCCCAGCCAGAATCTGTCCCATGGACCTCCCCCCGGGAAGCTGGGTTCCTCCCCTCCTTCTACCCCAACACACATCTGAGACGGAAACTGGCCAGTGCATGGGGATTACAGGAAAACCCGGCTCTGGTTTACAAAGGATTTGAAATCCTACTGGAAATGTCAGGAGCATTTGAGGAGAGAGACCAGGGTTTGAACGCAGCTTGACCCTCCAACATCTCCTCCTCAGTCACTATCTGTGGAATCTTCCTAATGCTCAGTCTGACCTTGCCACTCTCCTGCCCGTTGCCCTGAAGGCTGTCCATATCAGCCTCCTCTCTCAGCACTTCCTGCCCCTCACCCCAAGCTCCAGCCTCTACCAGCAGCTCTGATCTCCCTGTGTCCACAACTGTGGTCTGATTGTCCCCTCTGCCCAGACCATTTGCCCCCACCTTGTCCTCTAGGCAACTTCCTAGCACTTTTCACAAATTGTGAAAATGTCAGCTTTCTGTGTGAAGTCTTAAACTTAGCACTTTATATGCCTTACTTGACACTCACAGCCCCGCCCAGATATTCCTATTACCAGCTCTCCAGAAGTCAGAGGAGACTCGGAGAAGCCAAGCAAGTTGCTCAGGGTCACACAGCAGATGCCAGTATAAGCAGTCCAACTCCAGAGCCCATGCTCCTAACCTCAGAGCCTTAGAACCCGGCTCTGAGACCACCCCCTCAGAGCTGCACACACACACTGCCTCCCCCTCCCCATTTCCAGCAGAGAGACACCCCACCCCCATCCGCATCTCAGGCATCCCTGTGTGCAGGAAGTGTTTGATTATTGCATTTCCACATTGGGGTGGTGCTTTCGTGTTTTGCGTGTCTGGCTCAAGGGCAGTGGCTATGGTTCCCCAGTGCCTAGCATGGGGCTTGGCATGAAGGGTAAACAGAAAGTAGGGTTTCTATCTATTTATTCTCACCAGGTACCCTGCAGAGATGATGGAAAGAGCAAATGAACTAAGATCTGTAAACCGACCTTGTGTGGCTTCTGGGGGAGGGAGGGAGAGAGGAGGGGGGGGGGCAGGTCGGGAATTATTATACAGAGCGGTGACATGAATTGCCGGAGGTCACACAGCAATGATCAGTAATGTCTACACTGCCTTCCCTCCACAAAGACAAGGCAGAGACATAGTCTCCTGAATGTCTGTGAAAGTGCACCCTGTTAGCTGGCTCAGTATCACTCCATCTTTCTGACCCCAGCCTTGGGGAGTTCTGGGGAGAAGGAGGGTGCCAACAGGGGGGAGGGGGCTCTGATGGAGGCCATATATCACAGTGGCAGCTGAGGCAGAGAGACAGGAGTGATTTTTCTTCATGGTTTTCAGACAAATGAGGTGGGCAGAAAATGGATGGCAACCTTCGGCATGAGCGGCCTGGGCCAGGGGAGCCGGCCTTGACTGCCTGGGCAGTGGGGAGCACATTCCCAGCCGGCCTCAGCAGAGGGTGGAGGCAGCCAGACTGGGGAAGGAGCCATGCCTGGAGGTGAGCCAGGGCTGTGTGAGGTGGCCTGGGTCTGTGCTGCTTGACTGTGTGACCAGGGCAAATCAGGCCTCCTTGGGGCCTCAGTTTCCCCTCTTGCATAGTGAGTGGGCCAGGGTAGGAGCTACAGCTTCGACTGACTGAGGCCTCTGAGCCCTGCCTCATCAAGGCCTGGCAGAATCTTGGGGTAAGAAGGACGGGGTTGCCGAGGCCAGTTTGGCTCGGTGGGTAGAGCGTCGGCCTGCGGACTGGGGGGTCCTGGGTTTGATTCCAGTCGGGGGCATGTGCCTGGGTTGCGGGCACATCCCCAGTGGATGTGCAGGAGGCGGCTGATGGATGTTTCTGACTCTCTGTCTCTCTCCCTTCCTCTCTGTAAAAAATCAATAAAATATATATTAAAAAAAAAAAAAGAAGGACGGGGTTTTCCCCCCAAACCTCTTTATTCTTAACCTTCCCGAAGGGGCCTAGAAAGTCAGGAAAATAGACACAATCCTGGCAAAGTTCTCAGCAGTCCCAAGGCTAGATCCTTCCCACCTCCAAACAGCCCTTGAACATGAGGTTTGGTAACCTGGAAAGCTTATCATCTTAGAAACCCAGATGCTGCAGAGGGTGTGATTGCCCATCCACACCCATGTGCCAGGATTGTAGCTTTCTTTTCTATAATGCAATGCCATTTCCATTTGGAGTCCACAGTGGGAGGAATACAGGCCGATTGGGCTCTCCCCTTTCATGGGGTTGGAGGACCTTTTGGGACTGACACAGATCATGGGAGAGGACAATAGACCCGCAGTTGTTGTCTGCCCATCAAGACATGCTGCCCCTCTATTGCTGGCTGCCATGGTTCGCTGCTGGCCGCGAGGCTGCTCTGGGTCTGGCAAGTTTTCCCGATGCTCCTTCACCACGTCAGGCACGGGAGTTTCTGCAAGGCCATCTCATGCTGCACACCCAGCCATGTTTTTCTCAGGGGCTCAGAAGAATGGGGCACAGGTCACTGCTGCTCTCAGGTCCTCCAGACCTGGCTGCAGGTTCTGTCATCACCCTCAGTCCTGGAGACAGGGTGGGACTCCTTTTTCAATGGCCTGTGGCTTTAAGAGTTGGGTTCCCTCTGACTCTTCTCTTGAAGCCCAGCTGAGAGGCCTGTTGGGGTCTCAGGGGTAACTGAGAGCGTGGTTATACCCTGGACCCTCAGTCTCCCACATCTATTGTCAGTGTCTCAAGTCTTTCCTCTTCCCCTCAGGGCTGTGGCTTTGCAAACTCAAGACCAGGAGGACACCAACTGGACTATTGGGGGTGGAATCAAGGGCAAGGACATAATAAAATGGATTCATATTTCAAAAGGATCATACAACCACATTGAGATATTAGAATGATACAATGCTGGGCACTTGTAATCTCAAAATCACAAAAAAATCTGTATTTCTTAATTGCCATCTATAGGAAGATGACTAAAGTGTGGCAAATCAGTCAATCAACTATTCCAGTTACAAGTAATGAACTTCAGCCACATGTAGTGGCATGGATAGATCTCAAAACTATATTGGTGAGTCATGGGATGGGGAACAAATTGCAGAAGGCTACGTATGATTTGATAGCATTGATGTAAATATAAAAAACTCACCAACAGTGTGAATACATTCGTAAGCAGTTAAAGTATAAAAACACAGGTGGCTGGGAAGGCAACACATCCTACTCCCTGAGAATGTTTCCTTTGGTCTTGGGAGAAAGAGAAAGGAATTGAATTGGGGAGTGGTATATGCAGGGGTCTTCAGTTGTAGCTGCAACATTTTATTTCTTTGAAAAGACAGTAACTAATTAAATATATATACACATACATGTTTGTGTATGTAAGTTGTTGATAGAGTTTTTGAAAGAGTGGCCTGCTCCATGGAGCCTCCTTTCGCTTGCTGAGATGCTATTGCTAAGATTCATCTCCGTTGTTTGTGGCTATTGTTCATTCATTCTGGCTGCTGGATAGCATTC
Source organism: Myotis myotis (assembly GCF_014108235.1). NCBI lineage: Eukaryota > Metazoa > Chordata > Mammalia > Chiroptera > Vespertilionidae > Myotis > Myotis myotis. Next base: position 56,610,469 of record NW_023416401.1, on the reverse strand, counting down.
TATTATGTGAGATAGTAGAGGAAGCAGATCCCCAAGACCTCTCAGACACTGCTGAGGGAGTGCAAATTGATGCAACTACTTTGGAAAAACAGTTTGGCAGAATCTCATGAAGCTGAATATTCAGCAATTCCACTCCCAGGTATATACCCAAGAGAAACTCTTGCACATACACAACAGGAGACCTGACAAGAATGCTCGTATTCATTCTGCCCACAATAGTGAAAACCTGGAAACAACCCAAATGCTCAACAGCCTCAGAGTGGATGAATGTATTTGTTTGCTGACAAAATAAATCTGGAAAAAAAAGAAAAGGTAAATAGGCAAAATTTTGATATGTCAAAATGCGGTAGCGAGTACACTGGTCTTCATTCCATTATTCTTCAAATGTTTGAAATAATTTGTAATAAAAAGAAACTGTATTTTTAACAAATTCTGAATTGTAGTATGTTGTACTTAGGAGATCTGCACTCTTTGGTGTCAGGAGGGGTTCGAGATGACCTAGTGTGTTTGTTACACCCGGGATCTCGCCCAGCTAGCTTCCAGCCTCTGTCTGTGTGCTCCCAGCACTGAGTGGAGATGAACTTCAGGGGTGGATCAGGTCAAGAAATAAACATAACCCTCATCTGTAGAAATTGCTCACAGGGAAGGGAAGTGACCTAGGGTCACGCAGGAAGAGCTGATAGCAAGTCAGGGGGACAAGGAGAGAACCTAAGTGGGCATCAGGCCTGGAAGATCACACCTCCCTACACTCTCCCCTCCAGAATCTTGTCCTTCTCACCAAGTCCCCTCACAGTTCACAATGCAGTCCTCCAATCCCTCTGAGACATCTGTACCAAATCTTTCTTTAGCTCCAACAGCACACATGCCTGAGCACATGAACCATGTTCCTACATATGCATATGCTTGGGCCTGTGTACCCATGAGGTCCTCGGGGGTAATTATCTGTGGGCTTGTGTGACTACCCCTGAGCCTAGTCCAAGTCACAGCATCACTATTGCCGGATGACTCTCAGCCTCTTCCTGGCTTCTCTGCTTTCCACCTCATCCTCTCCATGCTCCACATTGCAACCAGGAGTGAGGGCGATCTTTCTGAAGCACAGAGCTGACCTTGTCACTCCTGCACACAGAAGAGCAAATATGTGTCACAGACAGATTAATATATTCATGCATGTGGATTCCAGCATCAGTGTGTGAGTACTTGTACACATGTGTGTACATACCCTTTTTGCTTTTATATATATTTTACTTTCTGATTGGGTAATAGCTGGACATGGGGGAAAAAACCTTCATGCAATGCAGAAAGATGCATAGGAAAAGTCTGACCCCTGGAATGGTGGAGGAAGGACCTTTAAAAATCAACTCCATAAAAAGCAGTGAGACCACTGGAAGAACCCTCAAATACACTTCTTTTGAATGTTGGAAATGAAAGACAACAATTCGAGGTGTAGTTATTCAAGAAAAATGGCTGAATCTTGGCAAAAAAAGCAGTGAGTGTTATGATGTTTTTCACTTGCCTTAGTTTCATCCCCTATTTCCAGTTTCATGGTGATCTTGAAAAATCAAGTCTTGCAACCACAGTAACTGTGTAAACAGCAGCCGAGCAGCAACTAGAGAGGATGGAGCAGTTTTGGAGCTCCTCAAAGGCCCCTCCCCAGACACTGGTCAGCATTTTTAAACATTGTTTTTAGAGAAAGTCAATGTGAGAGAGTAACGTTGATGTGAGAGAGAAACAGCAATTGGTTTCACACAGGCCTGGACCGGAAATAGAACGCACAACCTGGGTATGTGCCCTGACGGGAAATGGAACCCGCCACCTTTGGTGTACAGGAAAATACTCCAACCCACTGAGCCACATTGGCCAGGGTGAGACTTCTCAGTATTTGACTTGTCTGGCAGCTTGCTCAAAAGCTTCATTTCCAGTACTTTTCTTTGGCCTGAATTAGAGATCTCTCCATGCAAAAGACCTATCTCCAAGGGCATTTGTCAATAAACATCAGATGCAATTGTTGGACATCACAGCTGCCTGAGGCAGCCATACCAGTTGGAGCTAAGAAAAGACTAACCAAAAATCTTAAACAGTGTCACTCCAATAAATTCCATTAAAATAAGAGTTACAGTATTCACATTCTATAGGATGATTACAAAGTATTTCAAATACTCTTTCAACTAAAGCTAGATTATCACTTAAAAAAATGCCACCCTTTGTTTTAAAATAAAATTAAAAACTCCAAAAAAATACATTGAGGGAATGGGTAAGGGACTTTGAAAAGTTCTAACATATTCCTGGGAATTTAGAAGGCCATGTTCATGTGCATGCCTACGGAAGATATGAGAAGATCATAGCCTTTCACCTCTGGTTGCACTGAGGCTCTGTGTAAGCAGAATGAAGGCGAAGGCAGAATTTAAATTCCCCACAACACATACATAGAGCCCCTTGGCAAAGGCTGTGAGAGTTATTAATTCAGGGCACTTAAGAAAACCTTTTCCCATGCATTAGCTGACCACGAAGCTCACTGAGCAGAGACTTCAATGGCCACACATGACAAAGAATACAGACTTTGCAGAATTAGTCCAGGAAAGTCAATAAGCAAACAACAACAAACCCTGGAAGGGAGGGGAGGGGACTGGTTTTCAGTGTTCTCTATCCAGGAAAATTATCCTTCAAAAAGGAAGGAGGAATTAAGACATTCCAGATATTTTTTAAAATATTAGAGAATATGTCACTAGCAGACTTGCTTTACAAGAAATACTAAAAAGAGTCCTTTAGGCTGAACGGAAAGGGCACTGAGCAATCATAACTGAAGTCTGCATGAAGAAACAGAGTATAGAAATAAAGAGGAAAGATGAGTATGTAGGTAAATATACAGCAGCATGAATGTAATTTTGTTTGTAACTTTTTCTTTTCTTACCTGATTTAAAGGACAACTGCATAAAACTAATTATAAAACGATGTTAATGGGCTTTAATGTATAAAGATGTAATTGCATGACAACAATAGTGCAAAGGAGGAGGGAGGGAATAGAGCTCTATTAGAACAGTTTTTGTATACTATGGAAAATAAATTGGTATTGGTCCACACTGAATTGTTTCAAGTTAAGATGTTAATTGTAATCATCAGGAAATGACTAAGAAAATAACTCAAAAATATAATAAAATATAAAACAAGAATTAAAATGGTATACTAGAAATTTTCCATTTAACACAAAACAAGGCAGTATTGGAGGAATAGAGGAACAAAAAGACATAAGACATAAGAAAATAAAGCAAAATGGCAAACATAAATCTTAGTTCATCAGTAAAAAGATGGAAAAGTATATAACATGCAAACAGGAACCAAAAGAGTGCTGGAGAAACTATCCTAATACTGGACAAAATAAACTTTAGACAAAAGTTGTTACGAGAAACAAAGAAGGACATTTTATAATGATAAAAGGGTCAATTTATCAGGAATACATAGCAATTATAAACACACATGCATCTAATGAATATATAAAGCAAATACTAACAGAATTGAAAGCAGAAATAAATAGATGGACACTTTAGTACTATACTTTCAATAATGGATAGAACAACTATGTGAAATATTAACAAGGAAATAAAAGACTTGAATAATACTATAAACTCAACCTAACAGAAATCTATAAAATACTCCCATCAACAACATTCTCTCAAGTGCACATAGAACATTCCCCAGGATAGATAATGTGTTAGGTCACAAAAGAGGTCTCAATAAATGTAAAAGAATTTACATCATACAAAGTATGTTTTCTGACCATATGGAATTAAATTAGAAATTAATGAAATGATTTAGGGAAATTCTGAATATGTGGAAATTCAATAAATCACAAGGAAAAATTAGGAAATATTTTAAGATGAATGAAAAGGAAAACAACATAAAACTTACGGGATGCTGCTAAAGCAGTGCTTAGAGGGAACTCAATAGCTGTAAACATCTATATTGAAAAAGACAGCTTTCAAATCAATAACCTACATTTCTACCATAAGAAACTAGAAAAAGAAGAACAAACTAAACCCAAAGCAAGCAGAGGAAGTAAATAATAAAAACTAGAGAGGAAATAAAGGAAATATCACTTTATACCCATTAGGATCAATATAATAATTTTAAAAGGGCAGTACAGGTGTTGGCAAGAATTTGGAGAAATTAGAACCTTCATACACTGTTGATGGGGATGTAAAATAGAGCAGTGAACTGAAAACAAAGTGAGAGTTTTTCAAAAGGTTAAACATAGAGTTACCATATGGCCCAGCAATTCCACTGCTAGGTAGATAGCCAAAACAAAGGAAAACATATGTCCACACAAAAACTTGTTCATGTGTATTCATAGCAACATTATTCACAATAGCAAAAGATGGAAACAACAAAAATATCCATCAACTGATGAATGGGTAAAAAATATGGTATATCCATACAATGGAATATTATTAAGACCTGAAAAAGAATGAAGTATGTACTTACATGTTACAACATGGATGAACCTTAAAAACATTCTACTAAGTGAAAGAAGCTACCCACAGGCCATGTATTATATTTTTCCATTTATATGAAATCCCCAGAAAAGGAAATTCCATGGAGACAGAAAGTAGATGAGTGGTTGCCTGGGGCTGGGTGCAGAAAGGAATGGGGAGTGACTGCTAATTTGGGGGGCAATGAAAATGTTCTGGAATTAAGTAGTAGTGATGACTGCATAACTTTGTAAATACACTGAAAACACTGAATGTATAATTTATTTATTTTAAAATAATAATAATTTTACAATTCATTTAATGACAACTGGGAATCATGAAATTAGCAGAGGTTATCTTCCATTTATTGTACTAGCTGTGCTGTCATTTCTGGAGGTTAACCATATAAATCAGACTTGGTTTATTACCAGCATTTATAAAACCAGACCTAGGGAAAGAACTGGGTCTGGGGACACATGCATGGTCTTAATATAATAAATATTTAGCCTGTCCTGATTATTACAAAATCAGAACAGTGAGTATATTCACAGTGAATATATAATTTTAAAGGATAAATTTTATGGCAAGTAAATTATATCTCAACAAAGCTGTTATAAAATGAAAGTATCCCTCCAATGCCATTTCCCTTGTTTCTTGTGTATCCTTTAGGGAATACTCTACACACATTGGAGAGGACATACATGCATATCATATTTCACTAAATCTAAGACCCTAGCAATGATAGCATGTACCATCTTTTATGTACCAGAAAGAAATTTTAAAAATCACTGCTTCTTTTAATTGTAAAGCATATCCCAACTTCAGGGGTGTTAACATGTTTAAAATGTTAAAATGGAATCAATGCATATGGCATATGTTTTTCACGTTTTTTCTTTAATTATCTCTTGGTCTTTTTATTTTTCCAGTTTTATTGAGATATAGTTGATATACATCACTGTATAAGCTTAAGACATCACAACACAATGGTTTGACTCACATATACTGTGAAATGATTACCACAATTAGTTTAGTTATCATCCATTATGTCATATGGATGCAATAAAAAGAGAAAGCAAAAAACAAAATAAATTTTTTTCATTGTGATGAGAACTCTTAAGATTTACTCTCTTAATAACTTTCATAATATTATATAGCAGTGTTAACTATAGTCATCATGCTGTACATTATTATATCCCTAGTACTTGTTTATGTTGTAATGGAAGTTTGGACCTTTTGATTACCTTCCCCCAATTCTTTCTCCCCTCACCTCCTCTTTCTACCCCTGCTTCTGGTAACCACAAATCTGGTCTCTTCTATGAGATTTTGTCAGATTCCACAGATAAGTGAGATCATACAGTATGTCTTCCTATCTGATTTATTTCACTTAGCATAATGCCCTCAAGTTGCTTCCTTGTGGTCACAAATGTCAGGATTTCTCATTTTTTTATGATTGAATAATAATCCGTTTATATATATATTCTCACAACTTCTTTATCCATTCATTATTGGTAGACACTTAGATTGTTTTCGCGTCTTGGTTATTATAAATAATGCTGCAGTGAACGGGGGTTACAGATATCTTTTCAAGTCAGTCTTTTTGTTTCCTTTGGGTTTATTCCCAGAAGTGGAATTGATGAATCATATGGTAACTCTATCTTTCTTTTTTTTTCAACTTTTAGAAACTATATACTTTCTGTCGGCCTTTTTTCCATTCTGTTGAGTTTATTTTTTTTTAATTGAATCTTTATTGTTCAGATTATTACAGTTGTTCCTCTTTTTCCCCCCATAGCTCCCCTCCACCAGGTTCCCATCTTACCCTTTGCCCTTACCCTCCCCCCAACCACTGTCCTCATCCATAGGTGTACAATTTTTGTACAGTCTCTTCCCACACCCCCACAACCCTTTCCCCCCCCACCCGAGAATAGTCAGTCCACTCCCTTTCTATGCCCCTGATTCTGTTATATTCACCAATTTATTCTGTTCATCAGATTATTTATTCACTTGATTTTTAGATTCACTTGTTGATAGATGTGTATTTGTTGTTCATAATTTGTATCTTTACCTTTTTCTTCTTCTTCCTCTTCTTAAAGGATACCTTTCAGCATTTCATATAATCCTGGTTTGGTGGTGATGAACTCCTTTAGCTTTTCCTTACCTGTGAAGCTCTTTATCTGACCTTCACTTCTGAATGATAGCTTTGCTGGGTGAAGTAATCTTGGTTGTAGGTTCTTGCTATTTCTCACTTTGAATATTTCTTGCTACTCCCTTCTGGCCTGCATAGTTTCTGTTGAGAAATCGGCTGACAGTTGTATGGGTACTCCCTTGTAGGTAACTGACTGTTTTTCTCTTGCTGCTTTTAAGATTCTCTCTTTGTCTTTTGCTCTTGGCATTTTAATCATGATGTGTCTTGGTGTGGTCCTCTTTGGATTCCTTTTGTTTGGGGTTCTCTGTGCATCCTGGACTTGTAAGTCCATTTCTTTCACCAGGTAGGGGAAGTTTTCTGTCATTATTTCTTCAAATAGGTTTTCAATATCTTGCTCTCTCTCTTCTTCTGGCACCCCCATAATTCAGATGTTGGTACGCTTGAAGCTGTCCCAGAGGCTCCTTACACTATCTTCATATTTTTGGATTCTTTTTTCTTTTTGTTTTTCCAGTTGGGTGTTTTTTGCTTCTTCATATTTCAAATCTTTGACTTGATTCTTGTGATCCTCTAGTCTGCTGTTGGAACTCTGTATAATATTCTCTATTTAAGTCAGTGTATGCTTAATTTCTAGTTGGTCCTTTTTCATATCCTCGAGGGTCTCACTAGATTTCTTGAGGGTCTCACTAAATTTATCAGCGGTTTCTAGAAAATTCTTGAAAAACCTTATAACCGTGGTTTTGAACTCTATATCCAGTAGTTTGCTTTCCTCCATTTCTGTCACTTGTGACCTGTTTCTTTGTCTCGCATTTTTCATGCTTCCCTGTGTTGGTAGAGTGGCTTTCTGTGCTAGGTGTCCTATAGGGCCCAGTGGATCAGCCTCCCCAATTACCTGAGGTGGACACGCTTGGTGCACCCCTTTGTGGGCTTTGTGCACAGTCTTGTTCTAGTTAAGCCTTGATTGTTGTAGGTATCACTGGGAGGAATTGACCACCAGGCCAATTGGCTGTGAGAATCAGCTGTGTCTGCAGTGGGAGAACTTCTGTGCTGGAGACACCCTTCTGGGGCAAGACTTGCTTCAGTGGGGCTTTGGTGCTCACTGAGTCTGCCCCCTGAGTGTGTCCCTTATGGATCTGAGGAGTTGTAATCTGGGTGGTCCCACTCTAACCACTGGGTACACTGGCTCTTGGATCTCTAAGGAGGTGCTAATTTAGCCTCCGCCTGAGTTTACCCAGCAAGAGCTATGGAGAGATCTGCAGATTCCACTTCTTTGTTTGGTGTTTGGAGGTGTCCAGATGAGGCCCAGCTGTGAAGCAATGCAAGCTGTTGTGGGGCCTTGGGCCTTCTTTTGGAAGTTCTGGGTCTCTGTGACCCAGCTGCAGTTTGGTAAGTAATTTCAGACTGCAAAGGGCCAGGCCATTCATATGCAAAAGCCTCTGAGCACAGCTTGGGTGGGATGGGGTCTCAGGGAATCAACAGGGCAAAGAAAACAGCTATGGCTGATCCTCAGTCCTACCCTAAGAGGCCCCAGGTCTCAGTGTCCTGGTAATCGCTGCAAGCACCTCTGAAAGAAAGCCGCCCTCAAGTTCTGCCCGCTGCCAGACAGTCAAGTTTCTCCCTGTATGAGTCTGGGTCCTCAGAAACTCTCCTGGAACTGGAGTTCAGAGCAGTCGAGAGCTTGAGACTCTCTCCCGATTGAAAAAGACAACCGTGTCCTCAGTTGCCAGCCCTTTCCACGTGCACCTCCTCTTCCACGTGCACTTTACTTCCGCACCTCCTCTGAGTCTCAGTGTGCTTTTCTCTTTCCTTCTAGTTGTAGAATTTACACTCAGCCAGTGTTCCTGTGGTTCTGGATGATGTCCGTTTTGTCTTTTAGTTGTATTTTTGAAGTGGTTGTGTGAGGCAGCAATTTCCGGTGTTTACCTATGCCGCCATCTTGGTTTTCCTCTCTGTTAAGAGTTTATTGAAGAACAGTTAAGACCACACAGTGGCTGTTCTTACCCTTTCAGTGTCCTGAGCAGTGGGGGGTGCAGATCAGTCTTCAGTGGCAGGCTGAGCACTCCAGGCTTCCATAGGAAACAGCTGGACAGGCACAGGGGGCACTTAAACCTTCAGACCAGTCTGTGACCTCAGGCTGAGCAGCAATGAACCCGGGAGCTGGAACGGTCCATTCACCCTGAAATTCCTCCTTGGTCTACTTTTAATTTTTTGAGAATCCTCCATGCTGTTTTCCATAGTGGCTGCACCAATTTACAGTCTGTGCATAAGGGTTCCCTTTTCTCCAGAGCCAGGTCAGCAGTTGTTAACTCTCTTTTCTTCTTTTTACAATATGGCTTTATTGAGATATCATTCACATACCATATAATTCACAATTCACTCACTTAAGGTATACACTGAGTGGCCAGATTATTATGACCACCCCATCAGTACTTCATTGACACTTCCAAAAATACTGAATATTGAAAACGTCCTAAGCAAATACTCTCAAGGTTTTATTATTATTATTATTATTTGCATAACTAATTCACTTCATTGTACTGATGGGGTGGTCATAATAATCTGGCCGGTCATAATAATCTGGCCACTCAATGTATACTTCAGTGGTTTTAGTACATTCACAGAGTCGTGCAACCATCACTACAGTCAATTTGAGAACATTTTCATCACTCCAGAAAGAATGCTGTACCCATTGGCAGTTGCTGCCCATTCCTCCCAACCTCACATCCCCCTTGCCCTAGGCAGCCACTAGTCTACTTTCTGTCTATAGATATTTTGTGCATGGCTTTTGATGTTTGCCAGACTGAACTGTTTCCAATTTTACTAATTTAACTGCAATTGTTATCTCTTGTCTTTTTTTAAAATATATTTTATTGATTTTTACAGAGAGGAAGGGAGAGTTAGAAACATCGATGAGAGAGAAACATCGATCAGCTACCTCCTGCACACCCCCTACTGGAGATGTCCCTGCAACCAAGGTACATGCCCTTGACCAGAATCAAACCCAGGGCCCTTAAGTCCGCAGGCAGACGCTCAATCCACTGAGCCACACCGGTTAGGGCTCTCTTGTCTTTTTGATGATGGTCATTTTAACAGGAGTGAGGTGATATTTCATTATTTTGCATGTTGTTGTTTTTTACCCCCCTTATACCTGTTTTCGAGAGTACACATATTGGGGCATGCCCTGTGTGGAGCAGACACTGTCACTGCCACTCATGTTCCTGGCCTATCTTGTGTGTCCTGCCCCCTGCAACAGCTCCTGCCTATGCTTATGGCTTTCTCCATGTAAGGGTGCCTCCTGGATATGCTCAACCTAGAAGTGCAGGAAGGTTAATGTCCAGGAGCCACACTCAACCAATGAGGGACAGGAGTTTTAGAGAAATAACTTCCTTACCCTTCCAATTCCGGTGTGTTCCACACCATCTCTCAGAGTGTCTAGTAGAACTAACTCCTAGTTTCCCCCAACCCCCAATCTCCTGTCTTCCTCACTGTGCTTCCTGCGATCCCAAAGCGACTACTAAATCCCTGTCTTAGAGTCTTCATTGCAGAGAACCCAGATTTAGACGCTGTGTGCATGTGTGAATACAGGTGCACATGTGTTCTTGTCCATGAGCATGCAGGAATCAAAGTGTGAATGCATGTAGGTGTGCGCCTGTAGGAGCTATTCTGTTTGAGAACTGGTGTGAATGTGTGTGCATGTCAGTGTCCACACACACGTATGTAGTTGTCATATGGTACCTAGATGAACGCTCAGATCTGTTTAAGGCTATGTTTGTGCACACACATGTCCCAGCGAGGTCAAGGAAGCCAGACAAAGGCCCTCTGAAGCTCTCTGGTGATTACGAGCCTCTTGCCAGGTGGTGCTGGGAGGTGGGCAGGGTGCGCATTGTAATAGGGCCTGTCTCCCGCCCCCCTTTCCCTCCGCAGCCACCTGTCTGGAGACAACCTCATCAGTTTGGTCTCAGATGTGTGTTCTCTCCTCTGGGAGACAGCTGGAGCGGCTGTCACAGGCATCAGCAGTGATAGCGGGAACTGCCTGGCACCTGTCGGCAGCACCTAATCGCTGTCCTGGTGATGGCTGTGAGAGGGAGCAGGAAGGTGACATGGGGTGGCTCTTCCCTCCACTGCTCCTTGACCCCTCTACATAGAGGGTGAGTCCCAGTTCCCGAGCACCTGGATCACAGACCCCCTCCCCAGTCCACCCCCAGTGGATTGACGTTGCTGGCTTTGAGACTGGCCTCTGCCACTCACGGTCTTCCAATCAGGCTGTTTTTGGAGGACAGGCTCACGCCTCCCTGTATTTCCTGCTCACTCTGCCTCTAAGGCTTTGGCTTCCCTCTTCTGCCGGGTGAACTCTTGCCGGGGCCAGCCCACAATCCCTTTCTTCAGACAGCTCCTCCTGCTCCGCCCAGACACATCCTTCCTCCCGAGACCCCACAGAGCTCTTTGCACATTTCTCTGCTATTCCACATGTCTGTTGTCAGGAAGGAGAATTCAGGTGGACGCCTGCCTTTAACTCCCAATCCCTATGTTTGAGGCTCAAGGAGGAAGACCAGGTGGGCTCAGGTGCCCTGAGCCCAAGGGGACAAGGGCCAGAGGCAGGGCAGGGTCTAGATCCCAGGAAGACAACTCTGTTGGTGTTAAAATGAGACCACCTGCCCAGCCTGCGTGGCTCAGTAATTGAGCGTCAATCTATGAACCAGGAGGTCATGGTTCAATTCCCGGTCAGGGCACATGGCTGGGTTGTGGGCTCGATCCCCAGTGTGGGACCTGCAGGAGGCAGCCAATCAATGACTTTCTCTCATCATTGATGTTTCTATCTCTCTATCCCTCTCCCTTCCTCTCAATAAAAATACCTTAAAAAACAACAATGAGGCCACCTGCTGGTGTGAGGAGAGAGGGCTCAAGGGCACAGTGAAGGGCCCAGAGCCCTCATGCCCCCCAAGAGTAGGGGCTGCTGACCACAGGGCAGGGTGCAGTCCAGCAAAACTGGAGTAAAAACCTCATATTTCTGATTGAGCCCACCAATCCCAAAGGAGACTGGAGCTGCTGGACCTGGGTTCAAATCCCAGCTCCTCCACTTATCCACTGTTTGACCTTTGGAGGGTCACTTGACCTTTCTGAGCCTCGATTGCCACCATTATAACATGAGGGCAACAGTGCTCAATTTAAGGAGATAAATTGGGGAAGGCCTAGCATAGAGATTGGTAATAGCAAGTGCTGGACTGCATCTTGGGGAAAGAAAGCCACAGCTCTGTCTATAGGGGCTGCCTGAACAAGCTCAGGGCAACACTGCCAACTCCAGCTCCTATTGGTGGTGGGCAAGGGCTCCTGGCAGCCCAAAGGCAGCTTGCACTTGATTCCTGACTCCTTTCCTCCTAACTGAGCAAGTCATTTCACTTCTCCACACCTCGCTTCCCTGTCTTATAAACTGGAGATATACTAACAGCACCCACCTTATGGGGTTGTTTGTTAGAATGAATTGCTATGGGAGTGAATTACTTGTTAATTGCTATGAATGTTAAAATGTAATTGCTGAAAGAGTTAATTGTTTTAAAGCACATAGAGAACATTCAGTATTTATCAGATATAATTATTGTCTTTATTGACATTTGAGTGCCTTCTCTGTGCCACAATTCATGCCAGGCACTGAGAGCCTTGGGAGAGAGTGCAGACCTGGGCATGATTTGGTCCATAAGCACCCAGAGCCCATTTGGGGGTTGGCAGGGGTGGGAGATAGAAGCACCCAAATTATCTGAGGAAAGTACATAACTTTATAAGACAGGGTCAGAAAAAGCTGAGGGGTGGGAAGGCTTTGATTGGTACTTTGATGACTGGGAATGCAACAACAGTGTAATTAATGTTTACTGAGCACTTACTATGTGCCAGGCACTGTAAATATGTTGCCTGCAATTTCTTATTTAAAGCTCATAATAGCAGTAGGTAGTAGAGACTACTATATCCATTTTATAGATGAAGAAACTGAGGCATAGAGAGATTAAGACATCTGCCAACATCACCTGGGCCTGAATTTGAATTCTCAATTACTTGAGCTCTGAAGCCCCACACTGCTCTTCACTCTAGGTAGAGGGAGGTAAAGTTGCAGAATTAGGAAGAGCATGGGTACAACCATCAACTGCACACCTGTTCTGCAGGTATGTCAGGCCCTGGGCAAGGAATTTTGCCTACTTGATCACATGCAAACCTTAGAACAAGCCACATGAAGAAGACAGTATTTTATTTCCATTTTGCAGATGAGGCAACTGAGGCTAAAAACAGTTGAGCATTTTGCACAAGGTAAAACAACTAGAAAGTAGTGGCATTGGAGTCTGACTCTAGGCATTCCAATTCCCAACCCCGTATTATTTCTCTAACACCAAAGGTGTGTCCTGAGAACAGAGAAGTAATTGTCCGATGCAGCTAAAGATTTGGGTCCTTGGAGGGAACAAAGCATTAAGCAGTTGGGGCTGAATTGTGGAGGGCTGGATGCTTGTTCATGCCATTCATACAGTCGGCAATGGGGAGCCACTAAAGATTGGAGAGCAGGGGCATAACAGGGCCAGAGCTGCGTCATCCAAAGATAAATCTCACTGCAGCACCCAAGATGGATTGCATGGGGTTGAGAGAGGCAGCAGGAGCCCCATCAGGAGACAGCACCAGGTGATGCTGACTTTAGATGACAAGCGATAGGAACAAAGTGGCCTTCTGCTGGGGAAGGAAAACAGAGAGCTCAGAGATGAGAAACAGCCAGGGCCAGGGCCATTAGCCTTATCAAAATGCTGATTGCTCTTAGCAAAGTATTTAATACGATTTTCCGCTATTAGGGCCCAAACCTGGGCTAGCAAGATTATTAATTCTAAAGATAATCATTAAGCTGGGCGGACCGTATTTTAATATATGGCAACAGACAAGCTATTGTCATTTTTTTCCCTTCTATCTTGATTGCAGGTCACCCAATTAGAGCTGGCTTCAAATGCCCCTTCCTGGAGGTAGTGAGATAAGGCTTAATGTCCTCAAACAAGAGCTATCGGCTGTGACGAGAGCCCCATAAATATTAATAAATCTATAATTAGTCCTGTGAAAAGGGGGATCAATCCAGCAGAAGGTTCTGCCCATTAGCACTAGAAATCACTTCTGAAAAGTTGCTGGGAAAGCAAGGCTTTTCTGTTCCAAATGCCAGGCTGTTCTTTGTTCTATGTAGTTCTGTTGAATCCACCAGCTCTGATTCCCATCTTACTCTGAGATAGTACCTTTTGAGGAGGGGCGGGGTGGGGGGGGGCGGTAAGAAACTGGGCAGGGGAAAAAGACTTTCCAGAGGTGGTGATAGAAGGTAGGGTCTCCCCATGGTCTTGTCTTTAAACTTAAATTGTTTGATTAAGTTATTGTATTTCAGAATCCCAATAAAGAAAAGACTTCTCATTTTCCATGTAAAATTAGAGTGCCCAGAGATACGAATACATGCTATTTTTCTATTTAAAATTTATTGAGATCTCACATATACCCAGTAAAATACACAAGTGTTTAAGGGTATAGCTCAATGACTTTTTATGTAACCAATACCCAGATGAAGAGAGAGAATGTATTCATCACTCCAGAACGCTCCCTTGTGCCCTCCCAGTCCACATCCCCTCAGGGGTAACTATTCTTCTGACCTCTGGTGCCATAGACACTGTTTGTTCTTGAACTTCATAGGAATGGAATCATACAGTATGAACTTCTGGGCCTGGCTTCTTTTACTCATTAAGTTTTGATATAAAAGGTGAATTATCTGTTCTTAAATAATTGATTGGGCTTTTTCCCCTTATCACTAGAGTAATACTTGTCATTGTAGAAATAATATAAAGCACAAAGGAACAGAAATGAAAACAATGGGCATCACCTTTGTACCTGAGTACTTCTAAAGAATCTCTATTTTTTTATTATGATAACTAATAATAAATTTGTGCCCAGTGCACAAATTCATGCACTAGTGGGATCCAGCTGGCCCACCCCGATGGGGGCCCTAGAGGGCAGGCCAGCTGGGGCAAGGGGCCATGGATGGGGCTGGCCAGGGTGAGGGGCTGTGATTTACCAGCCAGCCCCACCCGCAATTGGGGTGGGGGTGCCCACTCAGGGGTGGGGCCTGCCAGGGCGAGGGACTGGCCAGGGTGAGGGGCCGCAGGTGTTCTGGTCATTCAGCTGTTTGGTCGATTTGCATATTACCCTTTTATTATATAGGAGGATTGGATAGGCCCATTTATGGGAATTTCAGAAAAGGAAAGACCCTTGGTTATAATGAACAGAAACCCAAGATTCAGTTGTTGGCTCATGTAACTCATAGACCTGGGGACTCAAACAATCTCTCTCTCTGTCTTTGTCTACATCTTTTTCAAGTGTGGCTTTGTTTATGCAAAAAGGTTCTCATAATGGTAGATAAAATGACCACTAGCAACCCAGCCTTAAGTCATTTTAGCAGTCCTAGTTGAGAGTCTCTCTCCTTAGGTCTCCATAGCAATCCCATGGTAAACTCTGATTGGCTTTGCTGGGGCCACATGCCTGCCCTGGACCAATCACTGTGTCTGGGCTGATGGGGGACTCTGATTGGCCAACCAGAAGTCAGGGCTGGAGCAGTATCATGACTACAGTCCCTCCATGGCAGAAAGTGGGGAGAGAAGGGGTTCCCCAAAGGTACCAGAAGAAGGGAGGCTGAAAAAGAGTGCTGGGGAACCTTGTGTTTGTTCATATGCCCTGTGGGGTGGGAGATTCTTCAAGGATAGGATCTCAGACTGCTTCATCTCCTTGGTGCTCTCTTACCCAGCTGTCTCATTCTTTGTCTCTGAGTTGTACCTCCACCTGGTAGTTTTCAAGGTCAGATAAGCTTTGGGGCTTGAGAAATGAGGCATTATGGGGCGACTACAAACTTTAACAATCTAGTCAAAACTAGCAGACCCCCGAGCTCCTGTGTATACCAGACCAGCCTCCTGGCTGGGTCCCCAGCATCCAGCCAGAGCCTGACACAAAGACAGTGCCATCAGATGTCATCTGATGGGTGGAGATAGTAACAGCATTTCTTGGAGCACTCACTGTGTGCCAATTCCCTGTAATTCTCTAGACATCTTGCTTTATCGACACAGACTGTCTTCTGTGGTATTTTGATCCTCATGTAACAGATTTGCCCTGTATTTATGTCACCATTTATTCACTATTGAGTGTCTAGGTGTGCAAGATAGGCAAAATATGGGCTCTCTTTCAAGGAGCTTAGAATTTAGTGGGTGGGGAAACTGAGGCTTGCACAGAGGGTGAGCAGAGTGGGGCATGGGGAGGTGGGTGGAGGAGGCCCTCCAATCCTTCATCTGGGAGGAGTCCAAAATAGTGCTGAGATAGGTCGCCTGAGCCCTAGGCGTGGGCTAGGAGGAGAGGGAAGCCTGGACCGGTTTCAGCCAGTCTGGGGCCAGCAGGGCTGCTTCAGTCTGGCCTTCCCCCTCCACTGTCCCTTCCCTTTCTTCCACTGCCTCTGGCGCAGTGATTGACGCGGTAATTGGCGCGCGTAGGCACCGGGCTAATTGAGGTCGGGCTGCTGATTGCAGCGCCCTCGCGGAGGCAGACGGGGTGGGCTGGGAGCTGCGAGCTGTCCCTCCTCTTGCAGGGCCTGTGTGGGGGCGGGCAGGGTGGGCCAGCGGCCCAGCCCCACCTTTTAGCTTGAAGAGGCTACTCTGCAGGGGAGGTGTCATGGGGAGGACTCCTGGGCCTTCCATTGCAGGGGGATGGGAGACTCCAGGCAGGAAGGCGGTGGCGGGTGGAGGGAGTCTCTCCTCACCACCCCGGGTTGAATCCACTCCCTGGTGCCTGAGCTCCTGGGAGGGAGGACTGGAGAAAGAGCCCCGAATGGATCCTTGCTCCGTATATGAGTCGGGCGGACAGGGGGGTGGGGGTGGGTGGGGGTGGAGCTTGCCAAATAATTTCTCCTCTTTGAGCTCCATTCTCGTTCGCTCATTCAACTTTAATTTATTGTCTGCGTTAGATGTTTCAGGCACTGGAGATGAAGTTAAAATCAGACACACATAGTCCCATCCTCAGGGAGCAACAGCCAGTGGGAAGATAAACCAACCGATATATACTGTTACAGCCGGAGGTGCTGGGAAGGTCAGTATCGGCGGGGAAGAATACACGTGGCTGGGCAAGGAAGGGCTCTCTGGAGGGAGGACATTATACTGAGGCCGGAGGAATGAGAACACACCGGAAGTGGACAGTGTGCGCGCCTATCTGTGCTTATGTGTGAGGAGGAGGGGAGACCTTTTCTCTAAGAGGTGGGCAGAAAAGCCCTGAATATGTCATTCTGCACGTGCTGTTTTGGACTCACAGACTCTTGAGATGGAGCCCTGTTGACACTGAACCCATCACTAGAGCAGTGATGTCCTCATCCGCTGGCTAGTTTGGGGAGGGCCAACAAAGCTGACAGGGCTGGAGGCTCAGTGCAGACAGTGGGCATGGGGAGGATAGGGGGAAAATGCACAGGGAAAGGTTTATTTTGCCCTGCACCTGCAAACGCTCCGCAATCGGCCTAAAGGAGCCCGGGAAAGAGGCGTGGCTGAGTGATAAGAGGTGGCCCGAGTCCTCATCTCAACTCAAACTCAATGTAAACTTTGGGGTGGTCCTTACACATACACCCATTTTACAGATGGGAAAAGGGAAAGGACCACCCCAAAGTTTACATTGTGGGGTGGTCCTTTCCCTTTTCCCATCTGTAAAATGGGTGTATGTGTAAGGACCAGACATGGTCACTGGTTTTCCTCTTGTTTCTTACTCTAACTCGGTTTTCTTAGGTTCTCTATTTGTCTATTTGGCATCCATTAGTCACAGGCCCAAACTAATGGCCATAGTTGTTTATATCTTCCTTATGATCTTCCCCATATTCCATTATCTAACACACACCTGGCTATTATTTCCCCAGTCCTAACTCAATCTAGGATAGCCTCTATGCCCCAAAGTCCACTGGAGTCACTGAAACTAACCAGCTCTAAACAGGCTACCCAGCCCTGCCTTGACTTTCTGGTGGAAACTCCAGTGAACTCTGTGGCCTATGCCTTCCCCTAGCTCCTGCTCCTGCCTCCTAACCAAACCTGGTGCTTCCTCCTGTGGCCCCCCTGGCATGCTCCCCTCTCTTAGGAAATGTAATAAATTCTTTTCTCAGCATTAACTTCTGCGTGTTGTCACTCAGTATACTTTATAAATTAAGACCTGGGCTCAGAGTAGGGTGGTTGTGTGAAGTCCTTTTAGGGGCTCTCAGGAGGGCTGTGTGAGGAGGGGCCAGTTGCAGAGAGGGGCTGGATGTGTCTTCTCCCTGGCCTCCACTAGAGCTGCTCTCTGGGACACATGCAACTGCCCCATAGGGTTCATCCATCCCAAAGATTTGTCTGTCTCCCGCCTTGGTGCTATAGCTGACAGACATCCATCTACTTCAGTGTGATGTTGTCAGAGGGGTTCTTCTGTTATTTGCTCTGATGACTGAGGGGGTCTTGTGGGCCAATTACTTGCTGCTGGCTCTCAGTCCTATCTCACCCTTCTCCACTCGCTTGTTATTGCTGGGCTAGAAGCCTGCAAACTACATTTCCCAGGTGATCTCATCAGCTGGGGCCAGTAGATTCTGTCAGTGAGAGGTCCTAGCGGAGATTAAACACAGCAGTGTTGACAACAGGTGGCTTCAGCTGACCACTAACAAACGTGGGCTCCAGCAGCGTCAGGGGGTCAGCAGTGACCACAGGAGAGGCTCCTGCCTATGGCGGGGCAGCACCTGCAGCCACTCAGCCGTGAGTGCTGGCCTGTGGGCCAAGCCCACAGTGGTAGTTGCTTCTGCATAAACTGAGCATCATCTTTTCCCTTTTGCTTCTCTGCTCTGACCCCCACCCCAACACTTTTGTTATAAATTTCATGCATTCAATTCCTCTCCGCTTAAAATAGTTCTGTTTTTTTTCTGACTAGACAGTGACTGATAAACCTATATGACTCAGTCCATTAGAAAGGTATGAAAAAGACGTCGTGCTCACCTGGACATGAGTGGTGTCTTCAGCTACGTCATGAGGAGTGTGGAACCTGATCTAGGAGGGTGGTATCTGGATCTCCTCTGTGCTGGTTAGTCAACCTGGAGGATAGAACTGAGCTGGATAAGCTTCTGGGGCTCTCAACAGTCCTCAGTGGGCAGGGGGATAGTGTGGTAGCTGGTTAGGTGGTAAGATTCTAAGTCAACTTAAAAAAAAAGTTTTTATTGCTTTTAAAGAGAGAAGATGGGAGAGGGAGAGAAAAATCGATCGCTACCTCCTGCATGTCCCCTACTAGGGATCAAGCCTACAACTTGGACATGTGCCCTGGACTGGGAATGGAATCAGTGACCTCTCAGTGTATGGGACGATGCTTAACCAACTGAGCCACACAGGCCAGGGTGTAAGTCATCTTTCCTTATTGGAATGACAACACCAGCCTTCTCACTGGTCTTCCTACCTCCAGCATTGTCCCCTCCAGTACATTTTTCACATGATGCACCAGAGGGTCTTTCAGAAACCAAGTCAACAATGCAAACTGCCCCCTCCCCAAACCAAAACCCCTCAAAGGCTCTCTGATGCTCACAATTTTTAACTTGACATTCAAGACCGTTCCTAATCTGGTCTAGCCTCTGCTTGACTTCTCCTTGCCTAGCAGGTATGATCTAGTGCAGTTCTCTGTATGTGCTGTACTCTATTTACTCAGCTGGTATTTATTCAGTACCTACTATATGTTTGATGCTGTTCTAGGTTTGGTAGTAAACAATTCATAATCTCCTCCAGGCCTTTGCACGTGCTGTGCCCTTTGCTTTGAAAGCTTTCTCTCTAGTTTTGCACCATTCTTCCTCTTTTCGCCTCATTGTCTGCTACTTTCAGAGCTCAGCCGAGGCATCACCTCCTCAGGAAGTCTTCCTTGGCCTTGACCTCCCTCCCCCTGACTGTGTAGATATTTTCTTCGTGCTCCTACACCCCCTGAGCTTCCTTTTGCTCCAAACATGGATCTCTGAGTTATCACTGCTGATTGACACTGAGAGCTCCTGGAGGGCAAGATCATATCTGATGCAGGTCTGTGACCTGGGACTTAAGTTTCTGCACATGAATTTGTTGAATGCATGAACACCTCTGGGCTAGAAACCAGGAAACTGTTGGAGGGAAGTGACCATGAAAGTTCTAAGGGGTCACTGAAGGTCATTCTGAACAGGGGCTGGAGAATGCAGGATAGAGCCTTCCTTGGTTCCCATTTTCCTCGGGAGCAGGCTGCTGAAGGCCTTAGCATTCAAGGCACTTCGTCGTCTGGTCCTCCTGACCTCTCCAGCCCTGTCTGTATTTTCTCAACCCAGATCCAGCTCTTTAAGGCAAATAGGATTTTGGATTTGGGCTCAGCAAGATCCTGGCTGTGTGAACTTGGAAAACGACTTCATGGCTCCGTGACTCAGTTTCCTCATCTTTAAAAGGGTTTAGATGATCTCTGTCTGCCAGGGTTTTTGTGAAAACTCAGACAATCCATGTAAAGCAGGACACTCAGGGCCTGACCCATAGTCGGCGTTCAATCAGCGGGTGCTTCTACTATTCTTCCTTCTGCTGAGGGCAGTGGGGAGTTTTGGGGAGATGGGACTAGGTTTGCTGTTAGCGCTCTGGAGGTGACTGTGAGGAAGATGACCTGGATGGGGCGAGACGGGAACAGGCTGCTGCAGGCTGGTAATTTACACAGCTGTCAAAATCAGATCCTTAATGCTTTTAGCCAACGGCTATTATAAAATTTTAGAGTGAAATATAACATAAAATCTAATCTTCAGAGTAAATTATAAAACACAAAGCAGAAACAAATTAGACAGACGATACAATCTCACTGAACCAAACCAAAAATGTTCCCAGTGACAACTCTGGGCTGGGTGAGAAACCATTCTGTCAGGTCCTCAGAGTGCCAGGGTCAGGTGACTGGAAGTGTCACAGACATATGTATGGCTTCCAGGGACTTGGGTTTCCAGATTCAGTCTCTTTTGTTTGAAAACAAGTTTAAAAATTATGATGAAAGCAATATAAGCACCCAGTTAAATATTCAATATTACCAAAAACATAGAATAAAAAAATTCTCCCTCCCACCCAGGCTCCCAGTCTCCTTCTCACTGATTATAATTTATTGCTTATCTTACCCGAACATTTCCATCCCTTTGCAAGTACAGATATACACAAATCATTCCTTTCTCTCCAACACGGTCGATATGCCCTGCTTTTTTCACTTAATGGTATGTCTGGGAGATCTTTTCATATTAGTTCTTTTAACAGCTGTGTTATAATCCAGTGTGTGGATGGACCGTAAGTTACTTAACCAGATCCTACTGATGAATATTTAGGCTGTTTCTTCAGTGTGTCTGTAGGAGAAATTTCTGGAAGTGAGATTGATGGTTAAAGGATATTGACATTCTCTATGTTGGTAAATGTTTCCAAATTATCCCTTGTAGGGGACCATTGGTGCTCCGTGATCTCCTTGGATCTCTCATACTGGTTTGCTGTGTGTCCCCCAAATTTGTGTGCTTTACTTGTTCACACCTATGACCTTCTTCAGAGGCCTGTATCAGGCTCCTGGAGCTGCCTTGCCTATAAAACAAGTGAAATATCTGGGGGGACTTAAAACAAGTTAAGTTTCACCTGGGGAACTAGTCAAAGACTGACTAGTCCAGGGGTAGGAAACCCGGTTTCCTTGCCTTGAGTCCAGTGTCCTTCCTCCAGTGCTCCCATGTGGGACGAGGATGAGGCCGGGACTTTGCCTAAAATCTCACTGTGGTTGGCAGCCTCTAAGATGGCCCCACGATGCTTGCCTCCTGGTATTCATACCCTTGTGTAATCTCCACCCTTTGAATGTAGGTTGTGATGTGACGTCACTCCCAAGATTAGGTTGGAAAAAGACCATGGTTTTTTTTTGGAGGCTTTCTCTCTCAGCTCCCTTGTTCGAGGGGAGGTAAGCTACCATGTTATGAGTAGCCCCACAGAGTGGTCCATGTGGCAGGATCTGATGTCTGTCTAGCTGCCAGTGAGGGCCTGTGGTCTATCAACACCCCAAAGTGGGGTTAGAAGCAGATCTTCCCTCAGTCAAGCCTGGAGGTGCCTGTAGCTCTGGCCAACACATGACTACATCCTCTTGAGAGACCCTGAGCCACTCCTGGATTCCTGACCCACAAAATAAATGTTGAGAGAATAAATGTTGATGGGTTCAGATTCTAAGTTTGGGGAAATCTTCAGCAATGAGTAACCAATACACATATCTTGGCTCCTTCCCCTTCCCTGTCCTTCTTCCACAACTCTGATCGCAGTCTTCCCGGGGGGGTACCCCTTTAATAAAACATGCACAGGGATTCTTGTCTGCTTCTGGGGAACCCACCCCAATAGGGTTTGTGCAGTACACACTGCCACCATTTGGAGGAGTAAGAGGCTTCACCAGTAACTGTGCTATCAAACTTTTAAACTCAAATATAGCCTGGAATTGGACATACCAGGGTAACTCTTTCCAAAGAGAGTCACCCAGTGAGGTCTGCATTTCAAATGCCATTACACTGACCCACGTGCCTCTGCCTCAGCATTCCCTATCAATCCCCACCTCTCTGCCCTCACCGAGGCCGGGCCTTGCCCTCACTTCACCTGCCCGCATCTCTGTCCTTCCGATAAGGCCCAGATCTTAAATACCCCCGCCCGCAACACAGCATCTCCCGACCTCTCCTCCCAGAAGCGATGCTTCCCGCCCCCTCGGCTCCCTCAGCTCCGTTTCTCTTTCTGATGAGTGCTCTGATGGATTTTACTCAACTTATCGCGATTTCTGCTCAAGTATCACCTCCCTGCCCACACTAAGAGCCCTTTACAGGCCAGGACCCTCCTCCCAGGAGAGTTCTTGGTACAAAGAAGCCATGGAGACCTTCAGGAGTGAACACCTGGCCCAGTGCTGTTCAGGGAGACATCTGCACTCCCTCCCCTCTGTCTGTCCCCACGTCCTGCTCATTTTTCTCCTGGACTCTAGTTCAAACTCACCACCTGTGCTGACAGTTTCAGCCCTTTCTATCCCCCTATGCTCCCCCCTTCCCACTCATTTCTTGCTGTCCCCACTGCCTCCACCCTCCATTCCAGCCACGCAGAGCTACTCACAATTCCCTAAAAAATGATAATAGTTACCATTTTCTGAGCCATTTCCAAGCATTTTACATTCTCACGATTCCTGTGCAGGAGGTACCATTATCAGCCCCATTTTACAGACAAGAAGACCAAGGCAAGGAGAGGCTAAGTTCACACAGCTGGTGAGTGGCAGGGGCAGATGCCCTTGGTGTCCTGTCCAGCTTCAACTACCCCACGGGTCATCTGTAGACAGATCCTGGGCATGCTGAGGGCATTCTCTGGCCTGCTGGAGTGTGTGAGCCTACAGGGCAGGCATGTTGGGCAGGGTGGTAAAACCTCAGGGCAGCCCTCAGTAAGTGAGGGCAGGGTTCCAGCATCCTCACTCCTCGGGACAATTCTGCCTCCTGTTTCACACACTCCCTTGAGGATCCGCAGCCAGACTGCTTCTATCTCTCCAGTTGCCCACAGCAGCTGCCTGCTCCTATACACACCTGTATTAGCTTCACTCCGTATCTGTTCTCACATCCCTGCTCCCTCAGTGTGCTGGGATCACCTCTCTGATACACCACCTGCGCCCATATCCTCCTTTCAGGATCTGCTCTGAGGGAAACTCACCGAAGCAGCAGCTCTGCCTGCCTGAGGCTACTCTGCTGCCCAAACAGGGCTGACTGTCCCACACCTCTGAGCCCTTGCCCATCCCTGTCCCTAGAACCCTACCTGGAATACACACTTCATCCCTGCTCGCCTAACCTTCATTTAAAATACCCAGTGTAGCCCGGCCAGTGTGACTCAGTGGTTGAGTGTCAACTTATGAACCAGGAGGTCAGGGTTCGATTCCCAGACAGGGCACATGCCCAGGTTGCAGCCCGATCCCCCAGTGTGGGGCACGCAGGAGGCAGCGAATCAATGAGTCTCATCATTGATGTTTCTGTCTCTCCCTTTCTCTTCCTCTCTGAAATCAATAAAAATACAATTTTAAAAATAAAACATCCAGCTTAGATTTGTATAAGAACATTTTATGTGACACCCCCTTCCCTAGTTAGAACTGGCCACTGCCCTCAGTATTTCAACAAACGAACTTCACCCCCAGCCTCTGTAATATCCCAGCACCCTTGTTTGTGGACTTCTGGGAGGGATTGTCTTACTCATCTTGGACCCCCAACACCCACCCTGCCCAGGTCTGCCCAGGACTAAATAACAGAGCAGGCAGTGATCTGTGTTTAAACTGACTGCACTCAGCACACAGGTGCCTCTTCTTCCTCTGCCTCTCTCACCCCTTTGCACCCCAAACCATGTCACATTTCCAAGGGGCAGACCATTGTTTACACCTCTTTGCCTGTCTGTTTGGGCACCCCCATGTCTGCCTCACAGGGCCTCACCCTTTCCCTCTCTGGCACATAGTATCACTCTCTGCAGACTTCCATCACACTTCATTGTACTAATTTATTTTCCTATCTACTTCCCAACTGGACTGTGAATCCTTTGAGGCCCCCCATGTATCTCGTTTATCACTGTATCATCACTGTGCCACTTGCACAGTGCCAATTACATAGTGGGTGCTAATGTTTGTTGAATGGGTGAATGGATTGATTACTTAATGCACATATCCCCAGATCCCTAAATGGAAGGATATAGGAACTGGTATAAATTACTTAGGACTCTTTGGGTTGTAAGTGGAGAGAAACGCACCTCAAGCTGGCTTAAGTAAAAGAAGGAATTTACTGGCTTAATCACTAGGATGCCAAAGTGGACTTCAGGCCTGGCTAGACCCAGAAACTAAGTAAGGCTAGCTGCTAACTCTTGTTTTCTCTTTCTCTCTCCCTCTCTCCCCACCTCTCTGTGAGGAAGCGCAGGACGTGGTTGGAAAATCTGTAAGGGGGATTCTCTGAAAGGTCAGGGGCCTTTTTGGGGGCCTTGTCAAAGTCAGCAACCCCTGCCTTGACTTTTCCAAACAAGTCTGAGCCCCTGGGTGTTTTACTGGAATCTCTATGTTTAGTCTTTAAACCCGACCTTGTAGAAGCATGTGCTTTCTTAAGGATACTTACCCTGCTGATTGTACCTAGAGGTTAATTTTGGTTCAAGCTGTTGTTACGATAAAAGCCTAATGAGGCAGGCAATTGAGGCTGTTTTGGTGCCTCCTGCCAACCAGCCCCTTAGCCTCTCTTTCACAGAAACTCTATTCATCCTTCACTCAGAGTCTGCTGGTCAGTCCTAGCACCTCTCTGTTTCTCTTTTCATGTTGACTCTGCTCCACTTTGAGTTACTTAATATTATTCTTTAAAATAACTTGCTTATCAAAACGTAACTAAAAGCATTTTAAAAGAATGTCACATCACTTGCTTGATATGCTAGTTATATCTCTTTCTAATGCTCTTTAGAGTAAATTCAAAACTATCAGATATAAAAGTTTTATCTCCAAATGCACAAAACCTGGTTCATATCCCCAGCAGCATGCATGCCGTATGCATACAGTACTTTGTTAAACTCTGAGCCCATCCAGTCTCCACCCTGACCATGTCCTATTGTAAACCGAGGCCCAGAGAGGAGCAAGAACAGAGCTGAAGTCACATGGAGAGTCAGCAGCTGAGCGAGGGCTGGAGCCCAGAGTCCAGGCTCTCCCATAGTCCCACCACTCTGGGCACGAGCCTGTGCCCTCACCTGGAAACTTCCTCGAGGCTCAAAGAGTCACCTTCTCTGGAGCATCCCTGGCCTGTTTAGGAATCTCTCTCTGCACTGAGACAGGAGGTCTTTGGAGGCAGGGGCAGGTCTGATTCATCTCTGCTGGGTGTGTACACCCCGAGGCTGGACACCCAGGAGGCCCTGAGCAGTGCTGGTTAATTAGGGGAGACTAAGGATAGTGGGACCCAGAGGGACCAGGCCCCAGTCCTGTCCAGGCCCCAAGAGGGATAGAACAACCAGGCTGGAAGCTTGTCCCAAGTAATGAAATAGTTCAGCCAGGGCCCCTATCACTCCACCAGATACATTTCATTGGTTAAGAAAGAAGTTCAAAGGCTCACCTGGGTTTGTTGCTTAGCAACAGGAGGCTGTAAATGACATTGCTCCCCACTCTTTAACCCCTCCATGACAGGCAGGGACAATGAAGGCAAAGGCAGACAGCGCAACAGAATTGAAAACCAGACCCAGGAAGGGAGCAGAGGCAGACCTGGGCTTGGGGAAGTCTCTGAAACATTTGGTGGCTGCTCTGCTCCTGGGAGCCTTGTTCAGAGTTCTGGGCATGTTTGCTAGCCTTGAAAGGGGATTCACTAAGCTTGGTTCCTAACAACAGGCTTGTATTTCCCCAAGCACTATGCCTGTAATTCCAGCAGTTGCCACTAGAAGGACAGCAGCAACTCCAAGGGTAGTCAACTCACAGTTGACAGAACTCTTTATAGACCTTCTTGGGGGCAGGGGTGGTGTTTCTTAAACACCACTTTACATTTGTTAACTCATGTGCTCCTCATAATGTCATGATTTAGGGAGGGATTTCCATCTTACAGATGAAGAAACTGAAAGACATTGATTCATTAAATGTGTATTGAGCTCCTCCTATGGGCCAGGCACACTGTTCTAAGCTCTGCATTTGCAGCAGTGAGCAGGACAGGCAAAAATTCCTGCCCTCGTGGAGCTGGCATTCTAATCAAGGGGATAGTTAATAAACAAGAAAAATAAGTGAAATATATGATATATTAGATGATGACAAGGGCTACGGAGGAAAATAAATCAGGAAAAGGGATAGAAGATCTAGCAGAGCAAATACATTGAGTAGTCAGAAAAGGCCTTACTGAGGGGTGTTGGAGCAGAGATGTGAAAGAAGTGAGGGACAGGCCTTGTGAGTATCCGGAGGAAGGGCATGCCGGGCAAAGATCCTGAGGTGGGAGTAAGGTGGGCATGTGTCAGGTTCAGTAAGGAGGCCGGAAGCAAGGTGAGAAAGGAGGAAAATAGACAGGAAGTTAAGTGACGGGGCCAGATCCTGTAGGGTCCTGGAGGCCACTAAAAGGGAACAGTCTAGTAAGCAGTTGGAGTTCATCTGCCTCAACTGACCCGGGACAAGCATCCAAACAAGCCTAATTTTTACTTGACCCAACTCAGATGGAGATGAGCTGTCCAGGAGACATGGCTCCAGCTGGGATGGTCAGGGAAGGTTTTATGGAGGAGGTGAGCCTGGGGCTGGGCCTTGAATGATAGGTAGGACTTGAAGAAGGTAAGAAGGGCACACCAGGCAGGAAGAGTATGAAACAGAAGTGAGACCAAGCATGATGCGTGCTGGGATCACAGAAAGTGTGTGTGTGTGTGTGTGTGTGTGTGTGTGTGTGTGTGTGTGCATGTGTGTATATCTGAAGATAAGGTTGGATTGAGCCAGAAAAGACTCAACAAGGAATGTTTGGAATCTCTGAATCTGCAGACTCAAATTTGATGCGAAGTCAAGCTCTTTCTCATGGTCCTGTCTCCTTTTGCCTCCCCTGTTGCGTACTTTCAAAGAATGATGTGAAGGAAGGCCCCAGAAATATCTGCAGACCTCCTGCTAGCAGAACCCCATCATAGACCCTTGGGACAGCCTCTTCCTCAATGCAAACAAAGCAGTTACACTTTTATCTGCTTTTTATGTCAAGTTTCCACCAACAATTTCTTTTCAAGAAAGGTTTACATGTTGCATAAAGCTGGGAATAACCTATATGTCCATCAGTGGGGAGAATAAGTAAATAAACCATGAATTATTTATCCAGGGGACTGATATACTGCAGTGAAAAGAAATGAAATTGAGTTGTGGGAAAGAAGCTCACAACATAATATTTAGTTAAAAAACGTAGATTGCAGAAAGATACACAGAGGATGGTGCTGTTTATACAAAGTCTAAAAACATATAAAGCAATACTGTTTGAGCATACACACCAGAATAAAACATATCAAAGCATGCATGAAAATGCTAAACAGCCAGTCGGGATGGCGGTTCCATCCTGGGAGCAGGGAAAGAGGATGGGGTCTAGGAGGGAAACTCAGGGGACCTCAAAGGTCTCCATAATGTTCTGGTCTTTAAACCATGTGCTGGGTCCATGGGCATTTGCTATATAATTGGCTATATATTTTGTACTGTCAAGATCATCTCAAAGAAGGAACTCTTACCTTTTGAGACAGTAAGGATGGACCTGGAGATTATTATGCTGAGTGAAATAAGCCAGTCAGAGAAAGACAAATACCATATGATCTCACTTATATGTGGAATCTAATGATCAAAATAAAATGACGAACAAAATAGAACCAGAGGAATGGATACATGGAATAGACTGATAGATGTCAGAGGGAAAGGGGGTGGAGGGGGATTGGATGAAAGAAGGTGAAGAAGTTAGCCAAAGAACATATATGCATAGCCCATGGACACAGACAACAGTGTGGTGAAGGCCAGAGGGAGGGGTCAGGGCTGGGTGTAGGTGGGGAAAGAGGGGAGAAATGGAGACATCTGCAATAGTGTCAACAATTTAAAAGAAAGATCATCTCTGACAACCAGTGGTCTAGAGAAGCGGTCACCAACCTTTCGGACCTCACGGACCACCAGTGGTCTGCAGACCACCGGTTGGCGACTGCTGGTCTAGAGGGAAGAGTAAACTTGGTGGTTTGTTTACATCACAGCTTCCTAGTGGCTATGGGCCTATGGGCAGGGACTTCACTTATTTGAGCCTCTTTAGATCTGTAAAATGGGCATAAAGAACTCGTATCTCATGGTGTCTTCCTCCCTCCCTCCTACCCTTCCTTCCTCCCTCTTTCCCTTGTTTCCTTCCTCTTGACAAATATTTATTGAATGTCTGCCGTGTGGAAAGTCCTGTACAAGGTACTGAACATAAGGCCCCTCATGGTGCTTGCAATCTTGAGACAGCTATGAATCAAACCAATAAATTAATACACAGAGGCAAACAATGATAAGAGCTATGAAGAAAGTCAACAAGCTTCAGTGAGAGAATATCCAGACACTCAGATAGGGGGATCAGGGGAGGGATCTTAGAGGAGACCTGAAGGCATTAGCCTTCGAGGGTATGGGGAGAGAGAGGGAACAACATGGCCAAAAGCTACTCACTCTTTGCCCCAGTTTTGCCTTATTGTTTCCAATCTCCTCATCACAATGTACCGGTTTACGCCTCTGGGCCTTTGCTGCTGCTGTACCATCTGTTTTCAAACCCTGCCCCTGCATTTCTCTGCTTTGTGAGTTCCTATGTGTGGGTGTGTTTTGTTTTTAAATTGAGCTGTTACTGTATGCCAGGCACCATGCTAAGCCCTTTATATGTGTGTTCCAATTCAGTTCCCAGCCACACTGTGAGATAGGTATTATCGCCATCTCCCTTTTAATTATGAATAAACAGAGGCTTAGAGAAGTAATGGACTGGTTTGAGGTTACACAGGGGTGGTGGTGAAGCCAGGACACAATCCAGGCAGTTTGACTCCCAGCCAACAGAGAAATATACAACAGTTTGAACCCAGGTCTATCTGTTTCTAGAACCTATGTACTTAGTCACATTCCATGACTCCTCTTGCACAGAATTCCTGTGCAAGCGCACAAACTACATTCATGCAACGCACAAACATTTATTCA